>NC_133330.1:30033307-30333307 GCF_042186555.1 Aquarana catesbeiana
TTTTTTTATAGGGGTTGTGTGTGTTTTAGGGTGTTTGTTGGGGGGTAGGGGGGGTGGGGTTTTTGAGTTGGGGTATTATATGGGGAATGGGGGGTGTTAGGGTAGGGTGTGGGTGGGGTGTGAGGTTTTGGGATAAGGGGGGTGATTAAGGGGGGAGTAGGGAGGAGGTTGTGGTTGTTGATGGGGGTGAGATGGTATTGGGAGAGAGGAGAGGGGAGAAGGGAGGATGGATTGGAAGTGGAAGGGAGGGAGAAAAAAGAGTGTGGGGGTGGAGGGGAGAAAAGTGAGGGAGAGAGAGGAAGAGAGAGGGGGAGAGAGAGGAGGGGGAGGGGAGAGGGAGAGGGGAGTGAGAATGAAGAAGGGATAGAGGAGGGGAAAAAGAAAGGAGAGGAGGGGGATGGAAAGAATGAATGAGAGGAGAGAGAAGGAAGTGTGGAAGAGAGGGAGATTAAAAAAAAAAAATTAATGTGAGAGAGAGAGAGGGAGAGGGAGGAGAAGGGGAGGGGGGAGGGAGATGGAAAATAAAAAGGAGAAGAGAGGGGAAGATAAGGGGGGGAGAGAGAGAGGGGAGAGGGAGGGGAGATTGGTGGGGGGATGGAGAGGGAGAAATGAAAAAGGGTGAGGAGAGAGAGAGAGGAGGGAGATGAAGAGAATAAAAGTAGAGTGAGAGAGAGAGGAGGGGAGGGGGGAGGGAGGATAGAGAGAGAGGAGGGGAGAGAGGAGGGAGATGGAGAGGAATGAAGAGAGAGAGAGAGTGGGGAGAGGGTGGGGGAGAGAGTGGGGGAGATGGAGAGGGTGGGAAAAAGAAATGGGAGAGGATAGAGAAGAGAGAGGTTAAGTGAAAGGGGAGAGAGGGGGAGGGGAGTGAGATTGGAGAGAGAGAGGGAGGAGGGGGGGTTGGGGAGAGAGGAAGGATGGAGTAAGAGAGGGAGACACTCTATATTCGCTTCTTTTCTTTCTTTCTTTCTGTTCTTGTCTGTGTCGGGTGTCTTTGCTTGTCTGTCTGTCTTTTTATGTCTTGCTTTCTTTCTGTCTTTCTTTCTTTCTTTCTTTCTTTCTTTCTCTTTTCATGCTTATTCTACCCCTCCCCATCCCTCTATTCTCCTCTCAATTTTTTCTCTTCTTTTTCATTCCCTCCCTCCAACGCTTCTCTCCTTCCTCTTTTTCTTTTCTCTTTCGCTTCCCTCTTCTTGTAATCCCCACCCCCTACCCCCACCCACTCCAACCTCTCTCTTTCTCTTGTCTTCCCTCTTTTCTTTCTCATTCTCTACCCCCCCCCCCCAATCCCCCTATTTATTCTCTCTCTCCTTCTCTCTCTTCTCTACCCTTTCTCATTCTACCCCCTCCCCTCCATTTCTTATCTCTTTCTTTCTCTCCTTCCTCTATCTTGCTTATTCTACTCCCCCGTACCCTTATTTCTTCCCTTTCTTCTCTCTTGTTCTCTCTCTTTCTCATTCTTTTTTTTCTCCCCCTATCTATTCTCTCCCTTCATCTCTCCTTCTCTCTACCTTTTCTTTTCACTTTCTCTTTTCTATCTCCATCCTTCTTCTCTCTTCCTACCCCCTCCTCCCATCTCTTCTATCCTTTTTTTCTTTCTTTTCTCTACCCTACTCCCCCCCCCCCCCCCCTCCATTTCTTATCTCTTTCTCTCCTTTCTCTATTCTTGCTTATTCTACTTTTTCTTCTTCCTCTCTCTTGTTTCTCCCTTTTCTCATTCTTCTTTTCTCCCCCTATCTATTCTCTCTCTTCATCTCTCCTTCTCTCTCCTTTTCTCTCTGTCTTTTCTTGTTCTCTTTCTCTTTTCTATCTCCATCCTCCTTCTTTCTTCTTCCCCCCTCCTCCCATCCCTTCTATCCTTTTTTCTTTCTTTCTCTATTCTTTTTCATTCCCTCCCTCCATCACATCTCTCCTTCCTCTTTTCCTCTTCTTTCTCCATCCCCCCCAACCATATCTCTCCTCTCTCTTTCTCTTGTCTTCCCTTTCTTTTCTCTCTCATTCCCCACCCTTCGTCTCTCTTTTCCCCCTTTTTTCTCTCTCTTTTCTCTTTCTTTTCTCACTTCTGTTTCATTCTCTTTCTCCCTCCCCCTTTATCTTCTCTCTCTGCTCTCTTTCTCATCTCTCTTTCTCTCTTCTTTCTCATCCTCTCCACCCCTGACTCTATCTCTTCTCTCTCCATTCTCTCTTTCTTTTCTTTCACTCTCCCCTCTATCTTCATTCTCACTCTCTCTCTTCTTTTCTCTTTTCTTTCTCATTCTCTTCCTTCCTTTCTCACTCTCTCTCTCTTTTCTCTTTATTGTTCTCACTTTTTTCTCATTCTCTTTATTCCCTCCTTCCCTTTCTCTTCGCTCTCCTCTCTCTTATCCTATCCTTTTGCTCTCTTTTTCTTTTCTATTTCAATTCTCTCTCTTGCTTCTTTTTTTATTTTTTCTCTTCCTATCCATTCTATTCTCTCTCCCCCCCCATCTCTTCTCTATCTTCATTTTCATTCTCTGTCTTTATCTGCCCCCTCTCTTTTCTTTTTTCTTTCTCATTCACTTATTCTCTTTCTTTACCCACCCTCTTCCTTCTCTCTATCTCTCTCCCCCCCCCCCCCCCCCACTCTCTCTCTCACCTGTACAGTGCCTTGAGAAAGTTTTCATACCCCTTGAAATTTTCCACAACTTGTCATGTGAAGTGGAAGGAAAATGATAAATGGATGAATGTATTGTATGTCTATGTATCAAACACATTATTATTTTAGAAGTCTACACTTGTTTTGTTTATAATACTTTTGTATAAATAAGAATACAGATTTTATCTTTGTGATAGTGATTAACTGTTATCAGGCACGTTAAAATCCCCATTTCCCAAAATCCCCCCCAACTGGGGAAATATGAGAAACACCCCCTTTTCCAATTTCTAATTCATTTAGGGGGTTGTTCGGAATTTATTAAACCCAATATTCATAATGAGAAATGGTTTTCTAAATTTTTTACAAATAAATATGTGAAAAGTGTGGCATGCATTTGTATTCACCCACCTTTACTCTAATACTCTAATCTACACTAAAATCTAGTGGAAACAATTGCCTTCAGAAGTCACCTAATTAGTAAATAGAGTCCACCTGTGCATAAATCTATCCATTGCATATAGGGGGTGGCCTGGAGAGAGGGGGCGGTGCCCGGGCGCCCCTTAATGTACAGCCTGCCCCTGAGAATCACCTATATATACAGAACATGATTCTGTGCAGCTGATCCTCACTGTAGTAGTAAAGCTACAGTGCACGGTCGGCAAGTGGTTTTTAAAGACGCACATCTACTTATATTCATTTTTACAATGCTCCCCTGGCACTCTGTTCCTCCTTTGGGTCCAGGAATAAAACCTGGTGTGAATTCCGTGACGAAGCTTACACAGGGGCTGTAGCACCTGTTTTTAGCAATGGCTTTGATGGAGGGATTCAGAAGCCGTTAATGGGCAAAGTGATAGGTTCTCTTTATTCCTATCTCCATGGCATGCACTAAGGATGTGCTGGAAAAGTTGGCTCCCTGCAGCCTGTGAATACTACTACAGCACCCATATGGAAATAGTCAGCCCCTTAAAAGTCCATTAGAGGACCCAACATCTCAATGGCATCCATGGAGGTAAGTATTACGTACAGCATTACACTTACTTCCTACACAACCAGTAATTCAATCCTCTTTGAGTTCATTAAACGTTTGTCAAGCGGTTTCCATTATTCCGTCCATCCCCTTTAATAGCTCTTTGCACGATGCATTTTGATCCAGCGCGGGATCCTTCCTCCTCCTGTTGCCTTAATTTGAGGACTTTGCTCTTAGCTGCTGTGAAGAGATTTGCAAAATTCATTTCAGTTTTTCCTGCATCTCATAATTATAAAAAAAAAATTCAAAAAATAAAATGAAGTACCAGCGGCCTTATTTAATTGAAAAAAAAAAAAAAACGCGACGGGTCAAAGCAGCCATGACAGACCACCAACATTTTGCAAGTTTCCCCATCATTTGCGCTTATTGTATTTCGCTTTCCTACGGCAGCTTAATCTTTCAGGGAATATGCAGAGTTTAAGCCGGTGTGTTCATTATAGCTGAACTCGGGGCTAAATATAGTCCAGCTAAGTTTTCATTTTAAAAAATTCATTACATTTATTTTTTAAATAGAATTATTATAAGTACCTGAATAGGGCTTTATATTAGCTGCATTTAATCCTTTACTTTAATGGCACTTAAACAGCAAGAGGGGAGGGTCAGCTCTGTGAATCATACAGCACTTTTCGTTTGTACAGTGCTGTCAGCATTGCTGTGAGCAGCCTATTGTATTAGGGTGTGCACCCCTGAGCACAAACGTGCATGCGTGTATAACAGCAGAGCAGTGGACGGTGTCAGTAGAGCAGAGATTGATGCCAGTAGGGCAGTGGATGGTGTTAGAAGTTTTTTTATTTTTATTATTTTTTACAATTTTATTTTTGTAATTTTTTTTACAATATTTTTTGTTATTTTATTATTATTTACAATTTTATTTTTGTAATTATTTTTTACAATATTTTTTGTCATTTTATTATTTTTTTTTAATTTTATTTTTGTAATTATTTTTTACAATTTGTTACAATTTTTTTTATTGTAATTATTTTTTACAATGTTTTTTGTTATTTTATTATTTTTTACAATTTTATTTTTGTAATTATTTTTTACAATATTTTTAGTTATTTTATTATTTTTTTACAATTTTATTTTTTGTAATTATTTTTTACAATTTTTTTATTGTAATTATTTGTTACAATATTTTTTGTTATTTTATTATTTTTTTACAATTTTATTTTTGTAATTATTTTTACAATTTTTTTTGTAATTATTTTTGACAATATTTTTTGTTATTTTATTATTTTTTACAATTTTATTTTTGTAATTATTTTTTACAATATTTTTAGTTATTTTATTATTTTTTTACAATTTTATTTTTTGTAATTATTTTTTACAATTTTTTTATTGTAATTATTTTTGACAATATTTTTTGTTATTTTATTATTTTTTACAATTTTATTTTTGTAATTATTTTTTACAATTTTGAATTTTTTAATTTATTTTTACAGTTTTTTAGGAACCCCTTTGGGGGGGGGGGGGCTTTGGTGAAAAATCAAGGGTCGAAACAGACCCCTGATGTCTCACAAGCAAACATAGTTTACTATGCGTCAGTTAAGAATGAACACAGGAGCGATCGGTACAGATCACTCACTGTGTTCATCCAGAAAAGGAAGGGGTAAATTAAATATTTACCAGTCCCTTCCCCCGCTCTCCATCCTGAAACATCCCAGATGAGGAGAGAAGCTGGCAGCACTGCAGGGAGGAGACAGGGGGCGCCAGGAAGCAGAGGGAATCAGCAGGAGAATACCCAAGGATGACTTCATTGATGTGCTGCTGCTCTTTTATTGTGCAGTCAGTAGGGTGAGGATGGTACCTTGACAATGCTGTACTGCTTATATGAAAAGTGTGGGGTACATATGTATTCAGCCCCCCGGAGTCAATACTTTGTAGAACCGTCTTTTTAGGTATTTCTCTACCAGCTTTGCACATCTATAGAGTGGCATTTTTGCCCATTCTTCTTTTCAAAATATCTCAAGCTCTGTCAGATTGGATGGAGAGCGTCTGTGAACAGCAATTTAAGTCTTGCCACAGATTCTCAATTGGATTTAGGTCTGGACTTTGACTGGGCCATTCTAACACATGAATATGCTTTGATCTAAACCATTCCATTGTAGCTCTGGCTGTATGTTTAGGGTCGTTGTCCTGCTGGAAGGTGAACCTCCACCCCAGTCTCAAGTCTTTTACAGACTCTTCTTCTAAGATTGCTCTGTATTTGGCTCCATCCATCTTCCCATCAACTCTGACCAGCTTCCCTGTCCCTGCTGAAGAAAAACATCCACACAACATGATGCGGCCACCACCATATTTCACGGTGGGGATGGTGTGTTCAGGGTGATGTGCAGTGTTAGTTTTCCGCCACACACTGCTTTTTGGTTTTAGGCCAAAAAGTTAAATTTTGGTCTCATCTGACCAGAGCACCTTCTTCCACATGTTTGCTGTGTCCTCCACATGGCAAAATGCAAACAGGACTTCTTATATATTTCTTTCACCAATGTCTGGGGACATTGGTGGGAACGTGTGTAGGCAAATCCGTTTCGTCGGAACTCCGTTATAAAGTCCTTCGGAGTTGAGTCCGACGAAAAGTCCAGTTGTGTGTACACGGCATAAGAAATCCTCAAGGCGGTTCTTGGTTTTCGGGCTCCCAAAAAGTCCCACACATGTGGTATCCCCGTACTCAGGAGAAGCAGCAGAATGTATTTTGGGGTGCAATTCCACATATGCCCATGGCCTGTGTGAGCAATATATCATTTAGTGACAACTTTGTGCAAAAAAACTTGTGGCAAAATATAAAATATTCTATGGACTCACCATGCCTCTCAGCAAATAGTTGGGGGTGTCTACGTTCCAAAATGGGGTCATTTGGGGGGGTTTTGTGCCATCTTGGCATTTTATGGCCTTCAAAACTGTGATAGGTAGTGAGGAGTGAAATAAAAAATTTACACCCTTAGAAAGCCTGAAGGCAGTGATTGGTTTCGGGGCCCCGTATGCGGCTAGGCTCCCAAAAAGTCCCACACATGTGGTATCCCCATACTCAGGAGAAGCAGCAGAATGTATTTTGGGGTGTAATTCCACATATAACCATGCCCTGTGTGAGCAATATATCATTAAGTGACAACTTTAGGGGTTTTTTTGTCATCTTTCAATCACTTGACAGTGACAAAAAAAATATTCAATGGGCTCAACATGCCTCTCAACAATTTCTTTGGGGTGTCTAAAATCCAGTACAACCCCCCCCCCCCCAAAATGGGGTAATTTGGGGGGGGTTTGTACTGCCCTGCCATTTTAGCACCTCAAGAAATGACATAGGCAGTCATAAACTTAAAGCTGCGAATTCCAGAAAATGTACCCTAGTTTGTAGACGTTATAACTTTTGCACAAACCAATAAATATACGCTTATTAACATTTTTCTTTTACCAAAGACATGTGGCTGAATACATTTTGGCCCAAATGTATGACTAAAATTAAGTTTATTGGATTTTTTTTTTTTATAACAAAAAGTAGAAAATATAATTTTTTTTTTTAATTCTGTCTTTTTCCGTTTATATCGCACAAAATAAAAATCACAGAGGCAATCAAATACCATCAAAAGAAAGCTCTATTTGTGGGGAAAAAAAGGAAGCAAATTTCGTTTGGGTACAACATTGCAACATTGCATGACCGCACAATTACCAGTTAAAGCGACGCAGTGCCAAATTATAAAAAGTGCTCTGGTCATTGAGCAGTCAAATCTTCCAGAGCTGAAGTGGTTAAGCAACCCCTGAATGTGTCCTGACGAAGCAAAACAGCGAAACGCGTTGACGCACAGGGGCTCACTGCGTTTACATGGTGCAAACCTCTCCTTCTGCGCCATGTATTTCATGTTTATAATCTTATACTCATATTTTTAATCCTTTGCCCTGTACACACGATAAGATTTTCCGACAACAAAGCCGTGGATTTTTTTTACCAAAGGATGTTGGCTCAAACTTGTCTTGCATACACACGGTCGCACAAATGTTGTCCGAAATACCGAACATCAAGAACATGGTGACGTACAACACGTACAATGAGCCGAGAAAAATGAAGTTCAATAGCCAGTGCGGCTCTTCTGCTTGATCCCGAGCATGCGTGGACTTTTGTGCGTCGGAATTGTGTACACACGCTCGGAAATTTCCGACAGCAAGTTTTGTTGTCAGAAAATTTGAGAACCTGCTCTCAAACATTTGTTGGCGGAAATTCCGACAACAAATGTTCTATGGAGCGTACACACGGTCGGACTTTCTGACAACAAGCTCACATCCAACATTTGTTGTCGGAAAATCCTATCGTGTGTACGCAGCATTACTGTTTTTTGCTCTATTTGCACAAACATACTTTTGTATCAATAAAGCTTATATTTTTTTATTACAATATCCTCCAATATGCCTCTAAAGTCTGACCCAGGGCCCTTCTTTTGTGTTTCGACCCTTGATATTTCTCCAAACCCCTCCAATGGGGCTCCTAAAAAAATTGTAAAAAAAAAAAAAAAAACTAATATTGTAAAAGATAATTGAAAAAATAAAATTGTAAAAATCATTTTAAAAATAAAATTGCATAAAATAATAAAAATAAAAACTACTGACACCAATCTCTGCTCTACTGACACCATTTGGGTTTATTACCGTTTTAATGTCATGTCATTGAAGTTTGCATCTATGTTAATGGAGATTATTACCAAAAGTATTTAATTGTTGCAGAATTGCACACGCACAGCCCCGGTCTGCTCTTACATTGTGTTTTCAGTAGACCGTTTAGCAACGTGTAGATCAGCACTTATTCCCTTAATTGAACAACAGTGGCTTGTACCTTCAGACCTGCGGTTACAATAAGACGGAGAAGCTTGGCTCTGCCCTTGGGGGAGATAGAGTAACATAGCGCAGGGGAGCTGGCTCGTTTCACTGTCATGGAGAATAATCTAGCTGTGGCTGAGGTTAGGATAAGACCTTAATCCTCCAGAGCAGGTGAACTGCAGGACCAGCATCTGTTGGCAACAATCTCAACATACCAGTGACTAGAAATTAGTGTCTTTTCTAAGCTTTCACTACTTCTAAAAAAAAAAAAAAAAAAGAAATTATAAAAAAGTAAATGACAACTAGTGGCATTTTTTAATTATTTTTACTTTTTAATTTAATTTAATTTAATTTTTTTTTTTTAAGAATGCTGTAGATTTTATTGGCCTATTCTCCAAATCTAGACAAATTTACAGTAGACATTTGTAAAAAAGAAAAAAAAAGTACCCTTTTTGGGCTTGTTCGAACCATCGCTTTTAAAAAAAACATTCATTAAACTGAAAAAGCATAATCCGACTTTAGCATTTTTTTTTAATCTTTCAAATTTAAAGGAACACAAAAACGGAAAATCCTGGGAGGATGTCTATGTAATGAAACTTGTATAATATAAGTCTGAGATTCTTTTCATGTAGCAGACCTGGACAAAATTTAAAAAATAAAACTGGCTACATGGATTAAAATTCAGCCGGTTCAGCAGGGACCTGCCAAATTTCTATCCATGTATGGGCACTGTGGTTGTACAGAAGTCTACCGATCGACTTCTGTACAACCGCCCTGTTAGATTTTCCCCACTCGATCAGTGTTCAATGTATTCTGACGGTGGGGAAGTCTCCTTGCTGTCAGAATACAATAGCTCAGTGGGAAATATTTCTTCATTCACCTCAAATGTGTGGATGGGGGAATTGGGTCAGTTTTTTTTTTTTGTTCCACCTGCTGATTAAATGAAAAAAACTGACTAATGTATGGGTTGCCTAACTCAACTTTTGTTGTAAAAAAATATTCCCCTCTGGGTGATCTATGTTCAATGCAAATATTTTAACAAGCTTTGTAGCAGATTCCTACTTTTTTTTGCTCTGAAAAACTAGCTGTTTGTTTCACCATGCGCTGTGTAGACTGATTCTCAATGGGAGGGTCTGATTCATAATAATCACCTGGTGCACTCTCGGTGTTCTGATGAGAAAAGCTGCAGTACCTGCACCCCTCTAGAGGAATTGAACCCTTGGGGAGTATCTCACCGAAACTGAAACTCCAGTTGCAGAGGATGCCCAAAATCGGACTTTTCTTAGTGCAGGCTTCTGGGAAAATCAATGAGCCAATCACAGAGCAGAAAATGACATTTCTGGAGGTGTTTTTATACACCAACCTGTACAGAACGTCTACAGGTTGCCATATTGCATGGAATTTTAGAGAAAATTACAGTGTTACAAATTGAAAAAAGAAATGTAATTTTTAATAATATTAAATCACAACATGGCCTGTGTAGCAATTGTTTATGTTATATTTTTTATTTTCAATTTTTTTTTTATTACACAAAAACTTGCTGACCAGGCCTTTTCTGGAACTTTTTGTTTAAGAGTTTAAATCAGTATTTTTTGCAAGAAAATTACTTCAGAACCTCCAAACAGTATAAACAGCGGTTTTTGAAAATGCTATTTTTTGGGAAAAAATACACTTTAAGGAATAAAAAAAACAAAAAAAAAAGCAATATTTACCCCAATTTTTTTGTATAATGTGAAAGATGATGTTATGCCGAGTAAATAGATAACTAACATGTCACCGTTTAAAATTGTGCACGCTTGTGGAATGGCGACAAACTATGTTATTTAAAAATCTCCATAGGCGACACATTAAACATTTTTTACAGGTTACCTGTTTAGAGTTACAGAGGAGGTCTTGTGCTAGAATTATTGCTCTCACTCTAGCATTCGCAGCGATACCTCACATGTGTGGTTTGAACACCGTTTACACATTTATGCGTTCACTTCTGCGCTCGAGCACGGAGGGGTGGGGGGCTTTTAAAAAAAAAAATTCTTATATATTTAACTTTTTTTTTTTTTTTTTACATTGTCCCTTTATTTATCTATTTATTTTTTAAATTTTTTTCCTATTACAAGGAATGTAAACATCCCTTGTAATAGAAAAAGGATGACAGGTTCTCTTTATTGAGAGACCTGGGGTCAAAAAGACCCCAAATCTCCCATTAACCTTTAAAAGTAAAAGATTAAAAAAAAAAAAAAATGTTTTTTTTTTTTTGAACTTTTGTTTAAAAAAAAAAAAATTACTATGGCCTGAGTAACGGATGTGACGTCAGACATCGCTCCGGTCCTCCAAGGGCATAGAGACGAGTGGCGGCCATCTTGGTCTCACTCTTCTCCATAACAATCTACTGCCAGCATCGGATCGTTCCCGGGCTTCACCAATGAATCCGCCGCGTGACTGCTTTTATCTTAAAGAGAATCACCCAAAAAAATAATACTGAGCTAGATGCCATAAACCCAGGTATTTAACCACTTAACCCCCGGAAGGATTTACCCACTTCCTGACCAGGCCATTTTTTGCAATACAGTACTGCATTGATTTAACTGACAATTGCGCGGTTGTGTGACGCTGTACCCATTATACAATTTACGTCCTTTTTTTCCTACAAACAGAGCTTTCTTTTGGTGGTATTTGATCACCGCTGCGGTTTTTATATTTTTCGCTTTAAACAAAAAAAGAGCGTCAATTTTGAAAAAAAAACAAAATATATCTGCTATAAAACATTTCACAAAAAAAAACAAAAAAAACTAATTTCTACATCAGTTTAGGCCGATATGTATTCTGCTACATATTTTTGGTAAAAAAAAATTGCAAAAAGTGTTTATTGATTGGTTTGCACAAAAGTTATAGCTTCTACAAAATAGGGGATAGATTTATAGCATTTTTATTATTCTTTTTTTTTTTTTTTTACTAGTAATGGTGGCGATTTTTTTAGCGGGACTGCGACATTGCGGCGGACAGATCGGACACCTAAGTGACATTTTGTGACACTTTTTTGGGAACCAGTGACATTATTACAGTAATCAGTGCTAAAAATATGCACTGTTATTGTACTAATGACACTGGCAGGAAAGGAGTTAACACCAGGGGCGATCAAGGGGTTAAATGTGTTCCCAGCAGGTGTTTTCTTATGCCCCGCACACACGAGCGGAAATTCCGCCAGAAAAACTCCGATGTGAGCCTTTGGTCAGAAATTCCGACCGTGTGTACACTCCATCGGACTTTTGCTGGCGGAATTCCAGCCAGCAAAAGATTGAGAGCAGGTCCTCTATTATTCGGTCAGAAAAAGTTCCTATCCTGTCGCAAAAAAACACGCACGCTCGGAAACAATTTGACGCATGCTCGGAAGCATTGTACTTCACTACTCGATGTAGTGTTTTTTGTCACCGCGTTCTAAATGGTCGAAAGTTCAGAGAACTTTTGTGTGACCGTGTGTATGCAAGCCAAGCTTGAGCGGAATTCCGTCTGAAAAATCTTGGAAATTCCGCTCGTGTGTACGCGGCATACCTGTATGGGGGGGACTGTGTGACTGGGGAAACGCACAGATCCGTCTTCCTGCTCTGCAGAAAGACAGGATCTGTGTGATCTCCCCCTGTCAGAACAAAGATCTGCCTTGTTTAAACAGGCAGATCCCCGTTCTGTCCCTGCGGGGAATGATCGTGAGTGGCCGGCGGACATCAAGTCCGCTGGATCTGCCGATTGGCTCCCCCCCGCTGGCCAATGGGAGCGCGCGCGCCCACAAAAGCACAGCTACAGCGATTGGCCGGATCATGTCACCTTGCCGCAGTATGATGACGGCGGCTGGTCGGCAAGTGGTTAAAATCAAACATAATGATGTATTTTTACTATGGGCCGGTCAGCAAGTGGTTAAAGGGCTTCAGAAAAAAACAATTTGACTTGATGATGACATAAAAGAATGTTCCGACAAACAATTTTATTTTTTTTTTACGAATATTTGAACAAAAATCAGCTTTAGTCACCTTTTTGATTCTTATATCCCTTGGGGGGGTCTAATATAACTGAGATTAAGTGCTTACAGCTAATTATGTTAAAAAAAAAAAACCTTGGGTTTTCTAGATGAAGACGACTTGTTTTCCAGCACTTTCAGGATTAACATACTAGTTGTAAAGTGTCATTAAAATATTTCAATACTTAGTAATGGATTTAGTGATTATTGTAACTCTTATAAAGATGACACAAAGTATTTATTGACATGTGGGTTTTATATATCATGTAAAGAGGTCATTTAAATGATAAATCCACTTTAAAGTATCTACAACTTCCTGTAACAGATTAAAGTAGATCATTACTCAATCATTTAACAAGCAATGTCATTTTAAAGCAGTCAATGTTTTTTTTTTTTTAAATCTGCCATTTTCATTTAAAGAATACCTGGCGATCCTGGAACAGGCAAACTTCAGATCAGCAGCACACCCACACGAAAATTAAAGTAGAAAGTCTTTATTTGAAACATAAATGTATTTAAAAGCAATGGATGGATACAGGCAGGGGAAATGCAGATAGGTCGACGCGTTTCACACTGTAAAGTGCTTCGTCAAAACCATAATATTGCAGAAACCACAGTCTCTCTTATAACACACAAATCACATGACAATACAGGTGTAAATCATCAAATTGGACTCAGCTATTGCAAATGAAACCAATAAAATCTCCGGTTTAACCACTTCAGCCCCGGAAGAATTTACCCCCCCTTCCTGACCAGAGCACTTTTTGCGATTCGGCACTGCGTCAATTTAACTGACAATCGCGCGGTCGTGCGGCGTTGCGCCCAAACAATATCGACGTCCTTTCTTTCCCACAAATAGAGCTTTCTTTTGGTGGTATTTGATCGCCTCTGCGGTTTTTATTCTTTGCCCTATAAACAGAAAAGAGCGACAATTTTGAAAAAAAAAAGCAATATTTTTTACTTTTTGCTATAATAAATATCCCCCAAAAATATATAAAAAAACTATTTTTTTTAATAGTTTAGGCCGATATGTATTCTTCTACATATTTTTAATAACAAAAAAACGCAAAAGTTATAGTGTCTACAAAATAGGGGATAGATTTATGGCATTTTTATAATTAATTATTTTTTTAATAGTAATGGCGGCAATCTGCGATTTTTATCGTGACTGCGACATTATGGTGGACACATCGGACACTTTTGGCACTATTTTGGGACTATTGTCATTTATGCAGCGATCAGTGCTATAAAAATGCACTGATTACTGTATAAATTACACTGGCAGGGAAGGGGTTAAACACTAGGGGGCGATCAAGGGGTTAAGTGTATCCTAGGGAGGTGTTCTAACTGTGGGCGGGATGGGCTACCTAGGACATGACAGCGATCATTGCTCCCGATGACAGGGAGAAGTAGATCTCGGTCATGTTGCTAGGCAGAACTGGGAAATGCCTTGTTTACATAGGCATCTCCCTGTTCTGCCGCTCCGTGACACGATCTCCGGGACACCGGCGAACATCGACGCACGCCCGCCCACAATGCCGCTTCTTAAAGGGGGACGTACCTGTACGCCTATTTGCGCAGCCGAGCCATTGTGACGACGTATATCGCCGTGCGCTGGTCGGCAAGCAGTTAAAAATAAAATGTTTGTGAAAACAAAAACACACAGGAAAATATCTTATTCTATATAGCAACCTCAAAGAACAAAAGGTAAAAGAGAATAACCCTTGATCTCAAAGGTTACACACTATTTAGGTAAATAAAGTGGGCGTTCCTTAATTAAAACAAGGAGCACAGAAAAAGACATGCAGTGGAAAAATATTAATGATAATAATAATAACAAGAAAAATAAACAAAGTAATTCATCAATAACCACTGCATGTCAAATTGATAAAGAAGTTACAAATGACCAAAAAATCAAAAAAACTTTTTTAAAACTTTTTTATTTTTTTTTTCTATTTTTTTTCCCCTTCAAAAGTTTTTTCTCCAAAAAAAACTAAAAAAAAAATTCAATCCTTAGTAATGGATTTAGTGATTATTGTAACTCTTATAAAGATGATACAAACGTAAATAGGTCATTAAAATGATAAATCCACTTTAAAGTATCTACAACTTCCTGTAACAGATTAAAGTGGTATTTTCGCATGTTCAATATTTTGCTATTTTGTAATTTTCGTATTTTGGTTCTTCCAGCTCTTCGGATGTTTCGAATTGATCCGAATGTACGAATACTAACAAATTGGTACGAAAAAATCTATTCGTTACGAACCGAATTGCACATGTCTATATATCATGTAAAGAGGTCATTTAAATGATAAATCCACTTTAAAGTATCTACAACTTCCTGTAACAGATTAAAGTAGATCATTACTCAATCACTTAACAAGCAATGTCATTTTAAAGCGGGATTTCGGCCAGGAAATTTTTTTTTTTTTAAAGTCAGCAGCTGCAAACACTGTAGCTGCTGACTTTAAATAAGTAGACTTACCTGTCCTGGGTGCCCGCGATGTCGGCCGCCCGAGGCCGAACCATCCCTCGGCTCTCAGCTCCCGGCACCGCCATCCCAACTAAGGGAAACAGGCAGTGGAGCCTTGCGGCTTCACTGCCAGTTTCCTACTGCGCACGCGCGAGCGGCGCGTCGCTCTGTGAATGGCCCCGTGGTTTTTCTGAGGACACACACAGTTCCCAGAAGGCAACGGGGCCGCTTACCAAGGAGCAGGACATGCCGCGGAATAGGAAGAGGCAGATTAGGAAGACTGCCTAGCAACAAGGGTTCAGGTAAGTTTAAATTTTTTTTTTTTCAAATTTTTTTTTTTAATTTTTTACGATTTTTCATGCTATTTTTTATTTTAGGGTGGCCCTCTACTTTAAAGCTGTCAATCTTTTTTTTTTAAATCTTCCGTTTTCATTTAAAGAATTACTGCTGATCCTGCCTTGTCCTAAATACTGCCTGTTACGAGGCAATAACTTTCTTCCAATTGGGTTCGCGGGTTGTCACCCCATCACCTGACCAGTGCCCCGATGGAGACTAAAGCCTCATACACATGGTACGATTGTTGGCAGGGGATTGTCTGTTGACAGACTGTTGTCCTAAAATCTGACTGTTAGTACGCTCCTTTTGACAATTGTTCTCCAACTTTCGGCCAACAAATGACAGGCTATAAAATTTTCGGCGGACAACGGTTTGACGTCAGATTTTCATATGGTCAGTACACAAATCCGTCACACAAAAAGTCGAAAGTACAAACACGCATGCTCGGAATCAATGCTCAGCAAACACAAAATTAGCAGAAGGGGCCCAAAGGGTGGCGCTCAAGAGCTTAAATTCCTCGTAGTACGTCACTACGTTTGTGTTCGTTGCACCATAGTTGTGTACTGTAAAGCCTCGCACACACGATCGGATTGTTGGCCAACAGAGCGTCAGACTTTTGTCCGAAGGGCGTGTGCCAGGAACTTGTCTTGCATACTAATGGCACACAATTGTCGGCCAACAAACACGAACGTAGTGACGTACTATGTGGAATTTCAGGTCATGCTGATGCCGTGTTTGGTGAGCATTGATTCCGAGCATGCGTGTTCGTACTTTGGACTTTTGTCTGGCGGACTTGTGTACACATGATACGTAAATCTGACAACAGACCGTTGTCTGCCGAAAATTTACTAGCCTGCCATCCAACATTTTTTGGCGGAAACAATTGTCTGAAGGAGCGTACTAATGGCCAGATTTTAGGCAAACAGCCTGTCATCACACAATTCCCTGCCGAAAATCCGATCATGTGTACGAGGCTTTTGTATGCAAGATCAAGACAAGATCCTGGCACAAGCCCTTTTGACAAAAATCAGACGCTCAGTTGGCCAACAATCGTACCGTGTGTACGAGGCTTAAGTGGCCATGCCTACAAAAATTACAGTGGAACCTCGGATTGCGAGTAACGCAGTTAACAAGCGTTTCACAATACGAGCACTGTATTTTTAAAAATCGTAACTCGGTTTGCGAGTGTTGTCTTGCAAAACGAGCACGATTCAGGCCGAAGCGTGTGCAGTACTGCGTTTGGCCTAAGGTGGGGGGGGGGGGCGCCGGAGCCGAACGACGCTGATCGCAGCCAATCGGCGCTGTTTGGAAATGCACAGAAAGGGCCGAGGACAGCTCGGCTGACCTCGGCAAACCTCGGGAACCTCGGTAGTATTTCCGAGGTTTGCCGAAGTCAGTCGAGGTGTCCTCGGGCCTTTCTGGCCGTTTCCGAGGCTCTCCGGCGCCCCCCCACCTCTGGCCGCATGCAGTATTGCATGCCATTGAAGTCAATGCGGAACAAATTATTTTCGTTTCCATTTACTTCAATGAGGAAACTCGCTTTGTCATGCAAGTACTTTGGATCATGAGCATTCTCCTGGAACGGATTAAGCTCCTAATCCAAGGTTCCACTGTACTCAAATTTGGCCCACCATTGTCACCATTGAAAAGTTTGAAGAATATCTGATGATCTTACCATAAGGGTCTTTGTTCAAGCACCGCTTGTTATGGGGTGACAACTGTCTTCCAATTGGGTACCCGTGTTGTCACCCTGCCACGTGGGTCACCATTTAAAAGTTGTCAATCTTTTTAAATCTGTAACTTTCATTCGACCACTTACCGGACACTTTCACCGCCTTCCTGTCGAGGCCAACTTTCAGCTTTCTTTTGGTGATATTTAACCACTTGACCCCCGGAAGGTTTTACCCCCCTTCATGATTAGAGCATGTTTTTCTATTCAGCACTGTACTACTTTAATCCAAACCACGACATTACCTGCCTGGAGTTTGTATGTTCTCCCTGTGCCTGTGTGGGTTTCCTCCCACACTCCAAAGACATGCTGGTAGGTTAATTGTATCCTGTCTAAATTGTCCCTAGTATATGAATGTGTTGGGGACCTTAGATTGTAAGCTCCTTGGGGGAATGGACTGATGTATGTGTGGAGCGCTGTGTGGATTGACGGCACTATATGGGTACCTTAAATAAATAGGGATAATTCTAGACACCCACACTCACTCAGGTTGAACTGGATGGACTGGTGTCTTTATTCAACCTTACTATGTAACAAATAACATTTTTATAATTTTTTTTTTACACAAATAGAGCTTTCTTTTGGTGGCATTTGATTACCACTGTTTTTTAATTTTTGCGATATACAGTGCCTTGAAAAAGTATTCATACCCCTTGAAATTTTCCGCATTTGGTCATGTTACAGCCAAAAACGGAAATGTATTTTATTGGGATTTTATGGGATAGACCAACAAAAAGTGGCACATAATTGTGAAGTGGAAGGAAAATGATAAATGGTTTTCCAAATTTTTTACATATAAATATGTGAAAAGTGTGGCGTGCGCTTGTATTCAGCCCCCTTTACTCTGATACCCCTAACTAAAATCTAGTGGAACCAATTGCCTTCAGAAGTCACCTAATTAGTAAATAGAGTCCATCTGTGTGTAATTTAATCTCAGTATAAATACAGATGTTCTCTGAAGCCCTCAGAGGTTTGTTAGAGAACCTTAGAGAACAAACAGCATCATGAAGGCCAAGGAACACACCAGACAGGTCAGGGATAAAGTTGTGGAGAAGTTTAACCACTTCAATACTGGGGACTTTCCCCCCTTCCTTCCCAGGCCAATTTTCAGCTTTCAGCGCTATCGCTTTTTAAATGACTATTGCTCAGTCATGCAACACTATACCCAAACAAAATTTTTATAATTTTGTTCCCACAAATAGAGCGTTCTTTTGGTGGTATTTGATCAGCGCTGGGTTTTTATTTTTTTCTAAACAAATAAAAAAAGACCACATTTTTCGTTAAAAAATATGTTTTTCTTTGTTTCTGTAATAAAAACAAAGAAAAAGAAGTAAGTTTTCTCGTTCACTGATGGGCACTGATGAGGTGGCACTGATGATGGGCACTAGTATGCAGCACTTATGGGCTCTGATAGGTGGCACTGATATGCAGCACTAATAGGCATTGATAGGCAGCACTGGTGGGCACTCATAGGTGGCACTGATATTCGACACTGATGGGCACTAAAAGGCTGCACTGATGGGTACTTATGGCTGGTACTGATGGGCACTTATAGGTGGCACTGATGGGCATATATATGGCACTTATAAGAAGGCACTGGCAGGCATTACTGATGGGCACTGATTGGCATCCCTGGTGGTCATGGTTGGGCATACCTGGTAGTCATGGGTGGGCATCATTGGTGGCCATCCCTGGTGGTCCTGGGAGGGCATCCTCGGGGCTGGCTGCACTGATAATTAATCAGTGCAGACCCCCCCCGGTCAGGAGAACAGCCGATTGGCTCTCCTCTACTCACGTCTGTCAGATGCGATAGAGGAAAAGCCGATACACGGCTTTTCCTGTTTACACTGTGATCAGCTGTGATTGGACACAGCTGTTTAAGAGGGAAAGAGCCTCTTCCAAAAGTTCTTTACCTAGATTGGAGTTGCAGTGTGTCAGACTGAAAAACCACAACACCGATCGCTGCGCTGTGCACCCCCACGGGCGCGCGCCTGCTTGTTATCCTTCTGGATGACATATGACGCCCAGTCACGATAACTGAACCACTTCCTGGCCGTCACTCTGCAATAGGCCGGGTGGGAAGTGGTTAAAGCAGGGTTAGATGATAAAAAAAATATCCCAAGCTTCGAACATCTCACAGAGCTCTGTTCAATCCATCATACGAAAATGGAAAGAGTACGGCACAACTACAAACCTACCAAGACATGGCCGTCCACCTAAACTGACAGGCCGGGCAAGGAGAACATTAATCAGAGAAGAGCCAAGAGGTCCATGGTAACTCTGGAGGAGCTGCAGAGATCCACAGCTCAGGTGGGAGAGTCTGTCCACAGGACAACTCTTATGCCCTGTACACACGACCGGTTTTGCCGTCGGAATAAACTCTAAAGGTTTTTACGACGGAGTACCGACAGAATTCCGCTCAAGCTGCCTTGCATACACACGGTCACACCAAATTCCGACCGTCCAGACGTACAACACGTACAACGGTACTAGAAAACTGAAGTTCAATAGCCAGTAGCCAATAGCTTCCGTCTCGTACTTGCTTCAGAGCATGCGTCATTTTTGGTGTGTTGGAACAGCATACAGACGAGCGTTTTTTCCGATAGTAATTTGTTCCGTCGGAAAAATATAGAACATGTCTAAGTCCGTCTGAATTTTCGACAGAAAATGTCAGATGGGGAATACACACGGTCGGAATATACGATGCATAGCTCCCATCGGACTCTTTCTGTCGGAAATTCCGCTTGTGTGTACGCGGCATTAGTCGTGCACTCCACAAATCTGGCCTTTATGGAAGAGTGGCAAGAAGAAAAATTTTACTTTTTGGCCTAAAAGCAAAACGCTATGTGTGGCAGAAAACTAACACTGCACATCACCCTGAACACACCATCCCCACTGTGAAACATGGTGGTGGCAGCATCATGTTGTGGGGATGATTTTCTTCAGCAGGGACAGGGAAGCTGGTCAGAGTTGATGGGAAGATGGATGGAGCCAAATACAGGACAATCTTAGAAGAAAACCTGTAATGCCGTGTACACACGAGCGGACTATCCGACGGACTTTCGGCGCACTTCCAACTGACTTTCCCAACGAACGGACTTGCCTACACACGATCACACCAAAGTCCGACGGATTCATACGTGATAACGTACGACCGGACTAAAATAAGGAAGTTTATAGCCAGGAGCCAATAGCTGCCCTAGCGTCGGTTTTCGTCCCATGGACTAGTATACAGACGAGCGGACTTTTCGATAGGAACTGGGTCCGGTGGAGTTCCGACGTAAAGATTTGAAACATGTTCCAAATCTAAAGTCCATCAGATTTTCGACCAAAAAAGTCCGCTGCAGGTCCGATGAAGCCCACACACGGTCATATTGTCCACCAGACTCGGTCCGTCGGACCAGTTCGGTCGAAAAGTCAGTTAGTGTGTACGCGGTATTAGAGTCTACAAAAGACTTGAGACTGGGGAGGAGGTTCACCTTCTAGCAGGACAACGACCCTAAACATACAGCCAGAGCTACAATGGAATGGTTTAGATCAAAGCATATTCATGTGTTAGAATGGACCAGTCAAAGTCCAGATCTAAATCCAACTGAGAATCTGTGGCAAGACTTGAAAATTGCTGTTCACAGACGTTCTCCATCCAATCTGACAGAGCTTGAGCTATTTTGCAAAGAAGAATGGGCAAAAATGTCCCTCTCTAGATGTACAAAGCTGGTAGAGACATCCCCAAAAAGACTTGAAGCTGTAATTGCAGTGAAAGGAGGTTCTACAAAGTATTGACTCCGGGGGGCGCCATACAAATGTACCCCACACTTTTCACATATTTATTTGTAAAAAAAAAATGAAAAACCATTTATCATTTTCCTTCCACTTCACAATTATGTGCCACTTTGTGTTGGTCTATCACATAAAATCCCAATAAAATACATTTACATTTTTGGTTGTAACATGAAAAAATGTGGAAAATTTCAAGGGGTATGAATACTTTTTGATGGCACTGTAAACAAAGAAAGACAAAAAATTTTGAAAAAAAAAAACAATATTTTTTATTTTCTGCATAATATTCTTTAAAACATATCCAATAAGAAAAAAAAAAATCTAATAAAAAAAAATCTAATTTCTTCATAAATTTAGTCCAAAATGTATTCTGCTACGTGATATGTCTTTGGTAAAAAAAAAATCCCAATAAGTGTATATTATTTGATTTGTGTGAACGTTATAGCGTCTGGTATAGATACTGGAATTTTTATTATTATTTTTTTTTATACTAGTAATGGTGGTGACCACGCCTTAAAGTGGGACTGTGATAGTGTGGCGGACAATTTGACACTGACATCAGTAGTGACACTAATACAGTGATCAGTACTAATACCATAAACTGTCACTGTACTAATGACACTGGCTGGAAAGGGGTTAACATCTAGGGGCGATCATGGGGTTAAATGTGTGCCTAACAATGTGTAATGTGTGTTATGTGCTGCTTTTTACTAAGTGATCTTGTTTTCTTTGCAGGGAATAAACAAAAAAAAAAACAGCAAGGTCGTCTGTCAGTATTCTGTGCTCTGTGTTGTTTACAACACAGAGCTCACTTCCTTGAATGACGGAGCCGATCAGTGAGTGCCGGTGATCAATCATTGGCCGGCGCCCCCCCTGATCTGCTTGTGCTGTAACAAATCACAGCACAGCCGGGGGCAGCGGGCACGCACTTGCGCCTCCCTACCCGAAAGAGCTGATCACGTATCAGATACATGATCCAACACAGAGTGGCCACCCTGCAGCAGTATATCTGCGTGGGATGGTCAGCAAATGGTTAATCACCACTGGGTTTTTTAATTTTTTTCTGAATAAATGAAAATTTCGAAAAACATGCATTTTCTTTGTTTCTGTTATAAAATTTTGCAAAAATATTTCTTCAAATATTTAGGCTAAAATGTATTCTGCTACATTTCTTTGGTGAAAATAACCCAAATCAGTGTATATTATTTAGTCTGTAGGGAAGTTATAAAATCCAGAAATGATGAGATATATCTAAAAATCAATCCTGATGTACTTATGGCCTATCTAATTTCTTGAGGCCTTTTTTAGTTATTTAATTTATTTTATAGTTTTTGAGTTATTTAGTAAGAGGCGTAGTGAGATTTTTGAAGTTGTAATTTGTTTTTTTTTCACAATTTTTTTTCTACATACTGTCACCAGTGCTGCACAGCGTTACCATATAATTGGTATGGTGGTGATCAGGGACACTGATTGGTGACAGTATGTAAAAAAAAATATATATATATATTTTTTATTTATTAAACATAATTTTCCTTTTTTTTTTTACAATTGGCCCTGTCTGTACCATGTGATCACTGTGACTGATCACAGAGATCAACACAATAGTACACAATGAATGGCTATGAATTAAAGCAATTAATTGTGTACAACTCTCGTGTCAACAATGTGATTGGTCACTGCGATCACCTGGTACCGGCCCTTGGCCCAGTACAGTGATCTGTTATCCGGTGGACACAGCGGGTAACTGATCGCGCTGCAGCACAACCCTTAGGGCGCACACGAGGCGCGTGAATGGGAGGACATCATATGTTGTCCACACAGGATGGGAGAGCTCCCGCCAGCCCATCATTTGACTATAGGCTGGGTGGAAAGCAGTTAAAGAATACCCGGTGATCCTGCCACAAGGGTCCTTGTTTAAGTACTTTCTGTTATGGTTTTATAATTGTCTCCCAATTGGGTTCCTGCATTGTCACCCTATCACATGTGCTACGATGCAGCCTATAAGTGGCTGTTTCAAGAAACTCAGATATGGCCCACCATTGTCACCATCCAAAAGTTGTCAATCTTTTTAAATCTGCAACTTTTAATAATGGAATATCTGTCAGGGCCGGGCTCAGCCCTTTCTTCTCTGAGCTGATCGCTCAGCTGTCGGCTAATTGCCAGCTCTTATCTCTCCACAGGTACTCAGCTGTTGATGATATCCTGCTCGTCAGTCCTCTCTACTTAAGCCATCCAGTCCAGAGGTTCTCTGCCTTCGCCTTGGTCACATCACAGAAACTATCTCCTGCGATCCTGTTCAAGACTTGCTTTGCTGACATTCCTTCTGGCTCCAGATCCTGCTTGCTGTTCCACTACTACATTGATTCCTGACTTCTGGCTTGGCTGACTATCTGTTCCAGTTACTGAACTTTGGCTATGTTTTGACTACGTTTGTTCTTTTTACTATTATTATTAAACATGTGTGATTTAACTGTACTTCTGTCTCGGTCTGATTTCATGGTTTCTGACAATATCTGGTGATCCAGCCATAAGGGTCCTTGTTCAAGCACTGCTTGTTATGGGGTAAAAATTGTCTCCTAATAAGGTTCCTCAGTTGCCACCTTGTCACATATCCCTTTATGGAGACAAACGACTGCACCAACTAACATTATTCAAATATGGTCCACTACTGTCACCATTCAAAAGTTATCAATCTTTCTAAATTTGCAATTTTTATTTAAAGAATACCTGGTGATCCTGCCATAGGAGTCCTTGTTTAAGTACTTCCTGTGTATGGGGTGACAACCCTGTCGCAGATAGGTTCCCATGTTGTCACCCTATCACATGTGCCCTGGTAGAGACTTCAAGTGGCTGTGCCAACAAACTCAAATATGGTCCACCGTTGCCACCATCAGGAAGCCGGTCCAGAGTAATGCCATGTAGCTAATGCTGGAGAGAGTGGATATAGACAAGAAGAAGATGAAAGAGGCTGGAGGAGATCAGCAGCAAAAAAGAAGATGAAAAGAAAATATGGCAGTTGTTACAGTCAGGTCCAAAAATATTGGAGCATCGACACAATTCTACAATCCGCCACATACAAAGACGTCAATGGCTCTTACAACCATGAACATAAATCACATTTGGTTTGCTAAAGCCCTGTTTATACAGTCAGGTCCATGAATATTGGGACATCGACACAATTCTAATCTTTTTGGCTCTATACACCACCACAATGGATTTGAAATGAAATGAACAAGATGTGCTTTAACGGCAGACTTTCAGCTTTAATTTGAGGGTATTTACATCCAAATCAGGTGAACAGTGTAGGAATTACAACAGTTTGTATATGTGCCTCCCACTTTTTAAGGGACCTAAAGTAATGGGACAATTGGCTGCTCAGCTATTCCATGGCCAGGTGTGTGTTATTCCCTCGTTATGCCATTTAAAAGGAGCAGATAAAAGGTCCAGAGTTAATTTCAAGTGTGCTATTTGCATTTGGAATCTGTTGCTGTCAACTCTCAATATGAGATCCAAAGAGCTGTCACTATCAGTGAAGCAAGTCATCATTAGGCTAAAAAAACAAAACAAACCCATCAGAGAGATAGCAAAAACATTAGGTGTGGCCAAATCAACTGTTTGGAACATCCTTAAAAAGAAAGAACGCACCGGTGAGCTCAGCAACACCAAAAGACCCGGAAGACCACGGAAAACAACTGTGGTGGATGACCAAAGAATTCTTTACCTGGTGAAGAAAACACCCTTCACAACAGTTGGCCAGATCAAGAACACTTTCCAGGAGGTAGGTGTATGTGTGTCAAAGTCAACAATCAAGAGAAGACTTCACCAGAGTGAATACAGAGGGTTCACCACAAGATGTAAACCATTGGTGAGCCTCAAAAACAGATAGGCCAAATTAGAGTTTGCCAAACAACATCTAAAAAAGCCTTCACAATTCTGGAACAACACCCTATGGACAGATGAGATCAAGATCAACTTGTACCAGAGTGATGGGAAGAGAAGACTAAGGAGAAGGAAAGGAACTGCTCATGATCCAAAGCATACAACCTCATCAGTGAAGCATGGTGGTGGTAGTGTCATGGCGTGGGCATGTATGGCTGCCAATGGAACTGGTTCTCTTGTATTTATTGATGATGTGACTGCTGACAAAAGCAGCAGGATGAATTCTGAAGTGTTTTGGCCAATATTATCTGCTCATATTCAGGAAAATGCTTCAAAACTGATTGGACGGTGCTTCACAGTGCAGATGGACAATGACCTGAAGCAAACTGCGAAAGCAACCAAAGAGTTTTTTATGGGAAAGAAGTGGAATGTTATGCAATGGCCAAGTCAATCACCTGACCTGAATCCGATTGAGCATGCATTTCACTTGCTGAAGACAAAACCGAAGGGAAAATGCCCCAAGAACAAGCAGGAACTGAAGACGGTTGCAGTAGAGGCCTGGCAGAGCATCACCAGGGATGAAACCCAGCGTCTGGTGATGTCTATGTGTTCCAGACTTTTAGGCTGTAATTGACTGCAAAGGATTTGCAACCAAGTATTAAAAAGTAAAAGTTTGATGGATGATTGTTAATCTGTCCCATTACTTTTGGTCCCTTAAAAAGTGGGAGGCACATATACAAACTGTTGTAATTCCTACACCGTTCACCTGATTTGGATGTAAATACCCTCACATTAAAGCTGGAAGTCTGCAGTTAAAGCACATCTTGTTCGTTTCATTTCAAATCCATTGTGGTGGTGTATAGCGCCAAAAAGATTAGAATTGTGTCTATGTCCCAATATTTATGGACCTGACTGTATAAACAGGGCTTTAGCAAACCAAATGTGATTTATGTTCATGGTGGTGAGGACCATTGACGTCTTTGTATGTGTTCTGTGTTAATCATATTTAATCATGTTTATTGCCATTTAGTCTTTATAACAATGTTCTAGAGAACTGTCATTTGGATGGGACTGTTACACTTTGATAAGACAGTTGACTTTTGCCCACTTTAGAAACCAGTAACATTATCTAATCTTAAAGACAAACCACAGCTGTCATAGCGGTGGCATCTTGTGACGGTGACAAGGGCTGCCACTGCACAGTACAGAGCCCATCCACTTTTCCAGGGGGGTATTAACTTGTGTGAAGCACGGGCAGAGAGAGCGGGCAGTTTCCTGTGTGTATGTGTTGAAACATGAACACATTTTCATTAAAATCAGTTAAAATCTAATTTTCTAAATAACATTTAAAAAACAAAACAGATAAAACAAAAAAAAAACATTTTAAGGTCACCACTAGAATAAAATATGACCTGAACAAATTCTTTTTACCCACTTCAATACCGGGAACTTTCACCCCCTTCCCGCCCAGGCCAATTTTCAGCTTTCAGTGCTGTCGCACTTTGAATGACAATTGCGCAGTCATGCTATACTGTACCCATATTACATTTTTATACATATTTTTGACACAGATAGAGATTTCTTTTGGTGGTATTTAATCACTACTGTTTTTTTTTAATTTTTTGCTAAACAAATGAAAAAAGACAGAAAAATGGCGAACAAAATACCTTTTTTCTAGTATCTGTTATAAAATTTTGCAAATAAGTAATTTTTCTCCTTCACTGGTGAGCACTAATGAGGCTGCAATGATGGGCGCTGATAGGCTGCACTGATGGGCACTGATAGGCAGCACTGATGGGCACTGATTGGCACTGTTGGGGCTGCACCAATAATCAGGACACTGATGGGCACTGATGAGATGGCACTCATGGGCACTGATGAGGCTGCACCAATATGCAGCACGGATAGGTACTTATAGGTGGCACTGATGTGCACTGATAGGCAGCACTGATGGGCACTAATAGGCGACACTGATGGGCACTGATAGGCTGCACTGATGGACACTAATAGGCAGCACTGATGGGCACTGATTGGCACTGTTGGGGCTGCACCGATAATCAGAACACTGATGGGCACTGATGAGATGGCACTCATGGGCACTGATGAGGAGGAACTGATGAGGCTGCACTGATATGCAGCAGTGATGGGTACTTGGGCCCAGGGCAAGGATTGAGAACTGCGCCCCTCCCCAGCAGCTAATGCATGCCATAGAATGGGTGTACCACCCTGCGCACGTTCTCTACCCCTCTGCTCCAGCTGCCTATGGTTGGCATTGAGTATGCATGGTCAGTTTTTTTCTTTCCACCAACTAGAAGACAGTTGCACGTGCATGGTATGTTTTTCTTGTTGACTGTGGGCAGATTTTTTTTTTTTTTTTTAAAAAGCCCATCGTGTGTAAACACACTCCAAAAACTCCACCCGGTGCAAAAAAAAAAAGTGCACACCAAAAAGTGAACACAAAAAGTGCACATAGGGTGTACATATGGTCCTCTAAAATCAAAGGACCTTGCCCTGATCCCCCGGGGCGTTAGGCTCCAGACGGGGACTGGGGTACTTTCACATGGTCCATCTAGCTGAAGCCAGACGGACCCCGTTCTCTGGGAAGTCTGCCGAAACAGACCATCCCAAGTACTAGGTGGGGCTCCCCCCGAAGGAACACCGCTGCCCACCCCTTGCACACTCCTACCAGGAAACAGTAAAAAGTCATGTGTAGCCAATTCCACATAATGTTTTTCATTTTATTCTACGTAAGTGGCTTGAAAAATCAGATCTCAGAGAACGCACCACACTACCCAACCACAGCACTGCAAGCAAAAGATCCGGCGTGGACGCGTTCTCTAGGCGGTAGGATTCATACAATTGTTAATCTAGCCATTTCTGAAATACGGGCCGATTAGCATTCAGCTTCACAAAAAACCACACAGTGCGCCGCCACCCCCCTATTCCCCCCCCAAGCCGTGTTCCCTCATCCTGTCCAGAGTTCCGCAGGGCTTCTGTGCCCACTTCTATGTTTACACTCCCCTCTCCGTTCTCCGTCATACCAGGTGAACAGCCGGAATGGTAAAAGGCTCCCTGCCGGTCATCTGAGATCACTCACCATCCATGTCTCCTCCGTCCAGCAATAACACAACGCCCGCCAAATAACATTCAACATGTGCGTTTGATAAACCAGGAATACATAAATTACCATTTAATATTTTAATTAGAAGAAAGCGGAGACAGGACCTGTGTGGAGGGTTGATTCTCCGACTTTTTTTGCACTTTCCTCTCTCGGTAGAGTTTGAGCTACTGGAGCTTACAGCGGAGGGATTTGGAAGAAGTATTGGGTACAGAGAGCCAGTGAAAGGAAAAGAAACTCACAATGTTCCGTGTATTAAAGAATAATAATGCAAGAATTGTTTTAATTTAAAATGATCACACAACACGTCTCCATTGAAACCTTAGAAAATTTTCATCCCTCTATGGGTAAATACTTTTTATTAGGTCCTCGTGCACCTTTGTGAAACAGAACTGGAATTGTTGAGTATTTGAAACGTCAATATTAAAGTGATTGTAAAGGAAAACATTTTCTTAAAAATAAAAAAAAATGTCATACTTACCTGCTCTGTGCAGTGGTTTTGCACAAACCAGCTCGATCCCCTCTTTTCAGGTCTCCCGCTAGGTGCTCTGGGCCCCTCCCCCTTGCCGAGTGCACTTATCCAGTCAGAAGGGAGAAACCCAGGAGAGCTTTGGGTCTCGTGTACATCTCTGGATCGAGATTGGGCTTAGGTAAGTACAAGGGGGGGGGGGGGGGATGGGGGGAGCTGCACACTGAAGGTTTTTTTACCTTAATGCACTGAGCCACTGTTCTGGAAGGTAGGACCCTGGGTGGGATTTGAACTAAAGTTGGCCATAAATTAGTCAGTTTTTTTTTCATTCAACTCAACCTCTAGTGTGTGAATGGGGTAATCCCCCATGCTGAGTCATTGTATTCTGACAGCGGGGAGACCTCCCTGCCATCAGAACACACTGATCAGCACTTCAGTCTATAGCCTACAGCACTAATCGAGTGGCGACAATCCAACAGGGTGGTTAAACAGAAATTCATCAGTAGATCGACTGCTGCTCAACAACAGTGCCCTCACATGGATCGACATTCATGCAATCCCTGCTGAACTAGCCAGAGTTTGATCTGCGTATGGGCAGCTTAAGGGCCCTAGTGCTGTAATACAGAGGTGCTAACCACTGAGCCACTGTGGGGTGGGGTGGGGTAGGGTAGGGCAAGGTAGGGTAGAGTACGAGTGGAGTGGAGGTAGGCTATAGAAAGGGTTGGGGTTAGGTAGAATAGTATATGGTGTGGGTAGGGAAAGGTAGGGTAGGGGAAAGGTAGGGCAGGGTATTGGTAGGGGTAGAGGTAGGACAGGGTAGGATAGGGTAGAGGTAGGGTGAGATAGGGCAGAAGTAGGGTTGGGGTAGGGTAGGGGTAGGGGTAAGGGTAGGGTAGGGTAGAGATAGGGTAGAGTTAGGATGGGGTTAGGTAGAGTAGTATATGGTGATGGTAGGGAAAGGTAGGGGCAGGGTAAGGGTGGGGGTAGGGGTAGAGGTAGGGTGGGGTAGGGCAGAAGTAGGGTTGGGGTAGGGTAGGGGTAAGGGTAGGTAGGGTAGAGGTAGGGTAAAGTTGGGATGGGGTTAGGTGGAGTAGTATATGGTGTTGGTAGGGAAAGGTAGGGGTAGGGGTAGGGTAGGGGAAAGGTATGGCAGGGTAAGGGTGGGGGTAGGGTAGAGGTAGGGTAGGGTAGGATAGGGTAGAGGTAGGGTGGGGGTAGGGAAGAAGTAGGGTTGGGGTAGGGTAGGGGTAAGGGTAGGGTAGAGGTAAGGTAGGGTAGAGGTAAGGTGTTTTCTGTCCTAGGGTGACAGCGCTGCTGCTCCAGAGATACAGTACATAAAGTGCACGTTGTCACCCTAGCACAGGAAGTGGGTTACTGGTAGGACCACCAAGTAAAAAATAAAGTGAAAAAAGCCTGAAAATGGAAAGCAAATGCAGCCACCACATTTAAAGACCAGCATCCTGCAGTATATTCCATTTTTGTTCTTGAGTTTTCATACACTTTGAGGAGTTACAAAGTTTCGATTTCCCCAAATGTCCGCCGTCATATACTGCTAAGCCATCCCCGGCTCTCACTCGGATCTTTCTTTCAGTCATTGTGTAGCATCTCTGTGATATCTGCCTGTAAACATAGATAACTCGGTTGTCTCAAAATCCTCACTTTATAATTCCCATGAGGAATATCCCCAATCAGAAAGCCTTGTTTGGTGATTAAAGTGTTCTTGGCTTCTTTTTTTTTTGGGCTTCTTCCCCCCTGAACGGAGATATAAAAGACCCCATACAAAAGTCTCTCTTGCCTCCAGCAGTGATTAACACACAGCTCAGGCTCTACTCAGCTTTTTTCTCCCCCTGAGTTGTAGTCAGCTTGGCCTGGAGAATATCAAAGCTGCTTTATTAGATAAGGAGATAGCCCTTTCTTTAGTTAGATAATCTCTGGCTTGATTCCCCATCTGAAAGGAAGATGGTGGCACGCTCGGAGAAAGACGTAGAGCAGAGATAAAAATTAGAACTATTATGGTTAGTTCCTCTCTATCAGATTCATGCCTGCAGAAGATGCTTTTTCTGCTGATAAAAAGCTCTGCTGAGATCCCGATCAGATATAGCGATGGGGGACAGAACAAGCTTTTCTTCTAATTATCCCTGTTCCAGAAGCCAAGCTCCGGCACTGGTTTCTCCTGGGCAGAGAACGAAGACAGAAGAGTCATTGATTAAAGCTGAACTCCAGGTAGAATCTTCACTGAGTAGTTACATTGGTCCACCTTTAACCAATGTAAAGCTGACCATACTAGTAGAATTTTGTTCAAACATGTTTGTTTGCGGAACGTTCGTTGGATTTTCTAATGGTTAGTGGGGTTAAATCGAAGTTGGTTTTGGTGAGAAAATTCGAAGTGGCAAAATGGAAATTTTTCTCATAAGGAAATGTGTGAATTCCGTTTTAGTTCAGGAAATATCGTTTTCGACTGAGATGAGAACATTTGAAGGAGCGGGATGTAAAATTTTTCTTGAACCAATGAAAAAAACATGAATGTGGTTTTCATTCAGCAAAAATTGTCCACTAAGCTAAATAAGCCGATGCCGCTGCCTGTTACATAGTGACACCTTGTTTACGCTTACACCCCCCCCAATCCCCAAATAATCGGCGTCATCAAAGAATGATCTTGTGTTTCTGTTATTCTGAATGAGTGACGGATGTGGTCATTCTTTGTCTGCGTTGTCACCTAGTGAATGACTCATGTAAACATCTAGGCAGTGGCGGCGGCTCTATAGTCATATACGCCAATGCCGCTGTCTAATGTTGCATAGTGAGACTTTGTTTAAGTTTACATCTCCCATCGCTATATTATCATTCACTAAGCAGCGGCTTAGAAATAGAATGATCTTGTGTTTCTGTTATTCTGAAAGACTGGAGGCCGATGTCATTCTGCGTCTGTACTGCCACTTAGTCAATGGCTCATTCGGGTCTGGGGAGGAGACGTAAACACAAACCAGGCAGCGGCGGTAGCACAAGCGCAGAACGATCCCGGGTTTCTGTTATTCTCAATAAGTGATGGCTGTCGTCATTCTTTGCCTGTGCTGTCACCTAGTGAATGATTCATGTAAACGTAAACATCTAGCCAGTGGCGGCGGCACTATAGCCATATGCACCGATTCCGTTGCCTAATGTTGCATAGTGACAGTTTGTTTATGTTTATATCTTCCCCCATCCCTAAATATCATTCACTAATCGGCAGCATAGACTTAGAACGATCTTATGTTTCTGTTATTCTGAACTACTGGAGGCCAATGTCATTCTATGTCTGGACTGCCGCTTAGTGAATGACACATTCAGGGCCAGGAGGTAGATGTAAACATAAACAACTAGGCAGCGGTGGTGGCACAGAATTTTTTTTGTCTTTCTATTATTCTAAATGATTAAAGGTTAAGGTCATTCTGCATCTGCACTGCCGCTTAGTGAAGGACTCATTCAGGGCTGAGGAGATGTAAACACAAACTAGGCAGCAGCGGCAGCACAAGCACAGAATGACCCCGGGTTTCTGTTATTCTGAATAAAAGATGGCTGTGGTCATTCTTTGTCTGCGCTGTCACCTAAAGAATGACTTGTGTAAACAAAAAAAACAACTAGGCAGTGATGGCGGCACAGGCGCAGAATGAAACTTCTTTTCCATTATTCTGAATGTCTAAAGAATGAGGTCATCCTGAATCCGCACTGCCGCCTAGTGAATGACATACTCAGGGCCAGGAAGCAGATGTAAACACAAATTAGGCAGCGGCACAGAAAAACAACTTCTCTTTCTGTTATTCTGAATCACTGAGGTCATTCGTCACCTGCGCCGCCACCTAGTGAATGACTCATTCAGTGCTGGGATAGTATGTATACATACAGTATCTCACAAAAGTGAGTACACCCCTCACATTTTTGTAAATATTTTATATCTTTTCATGTGACAACACCAAAGAAATTACACTTTTCTACAATGTAAAGTAGTGAGTGTACGGCTTGTATAACAGTGTAAATTTGTTGTCCCCTCAAAATAACTCAACACACAGCCATTAATGTCTAAACCGCTGGCTATAAAAGTGAGTACACCTCTAAGTGAAAATGTCCAAATTGGGCCCAATTAGCCATTTTCCCTCCCTGGTGTCATCTGACTAGTGTTACAAGGTCTCAGGTGTGAAAGGGGAACAGGTGTGTTAAATTTGGTGTTATCGCTCTCACTCTCTCATACTGGTGAATGGAAGTTCTTCATGGCATCTCATGGCAAAGAACTATCTGAGGATCTGAAAAAAAGAATTGTCGTTCTACATAAAGATGTCCGAGGCTATAAGAAGATTACCAAGACCCTGAAACTGAGCTGCAGCACGGTGGCCAAGACCATACAGCGGTTTAACAGGACAGGTTCCACTCAGAACAGGCCTCGCCATGGTTGACCAAAGAAGTTGAGTGCACATTCTCAGTGTCATATCCAGAGGTTGTCTTTGGGAAACGTATGATTGCTGCCAGCATTGCTGCAGAGGTTGAAGGGGTGGGGGGTCAGCCTGTCAGTGCTCAGACCATACGCCGCACACTGCATCAAATTGGTCTGCATGGCTGTCATCCCAGAAGGAAGCCTCTTCTAAAGATGATGCAGTGGAAAGCCTGAAAACAGTTTGCTGAAGACAAGCAGACTAAGAACATGGATTACTGGAACCATGTCCTGTGGTCTGATGAGACCAAGATGAACTTGTTTGGTTCAAATGTTGTCAAGCGTGTGTGGCGGCAACCAGGTGAGGAGTACAAAGACAAGTGTGTCTTGCCTACAGTCAAGCATGGTGGTGGGAGTGTCATGGTCTGGGGCTGCATGAGTGCTGCCGGCACTGGGGAGTTACAGTTCATTGAGGGAACCATGAATGCCAACATGTACTGTGACATACTGAAGCAGAGCATGATCCCCTCCCTTCAGAGACTGGGCCACAGCGCAGTATTCCAACATGATAACGAACCCAAACACACCTCCTAGACGACCACTGCCTTGCTAAAGAAGCTGAGGATAAAGGTGATTTGACAGACCAAGCATGTCTCCAGACCTAAACCCTATTGAGCATCTGTGGGGCATCCTCAAATGGAAGGTGGAGGAGCGCAAGGTCTCTAACATCCACCAGCTCTGTGATGTCGTCATGGAGGAGTGGAAGAGGACTCCAGTGACAATCTGTGAAGCTCTGGTGAACTCCATGCCCAAGAGGGTTAAGGCAGTGCTGGAAAATAATGGTGGCCACACAAAATATTGACACTTTGGGCCCAATTTGGACATTTTCACTTGGGGGTGTACTCACTTTTGTTGCCAGCGGTTTAGACATTAATGGCTGTGTGTTGAGTTATTTTGAGGAGACAGCAAATTTACACTGTTATACAAGCTGTACACTCACTACTTTACATAGTAGCAAAGTGTAATTTCTTCAGTGTTGTCACATGAAAAGAATAAAATGTTTACAAAAATGTGTGGGGTGTACTTACTTTTGTGAGATACTGTAAACAACTAGGCAGCGGCGACTGACCAGTAGACTGAAAATTGTGAATGTAGCATTTTCTATGGAGCACTGGAACGCAGTTGTGTTTTGTCACAATTGCAATGCAAGTGCACAAAGAAAGTACATTGGAGTGTCAATTCAGAACGAATGGCTTAGTATTGCGCAGCGTTTGATGGTGTAAATGGGCCCTTATGCCGCGTACACACGGTCGGACCTTTCAGCTACAAAAGTCCGACAGCCCGTCCGACAGACTTTCGACAGACTTTCGACGGACTTTTGGCGGACTTTCAACAGACTTTCTAACGACCGGACTTGCCTACACACGATCACACAAAAGTCCGACGGATTCGTACGTGATGACGTACACCGGACTAAATTAAGGAAGTTGATAGCCAGTAGCCAATAGCTGCCCTAGCTTCGGTTTTTGTCCGTCGGACTAGCATACAGACGAGCGGATTTCTGGGTCCGGCGGAGTTACGACGTAAAGATTTGAAACATGTTCCAAATCTAAAGTCCGTCAGATTTGCGACTGGAAAAGTCTGCTGAAGGTCCAGTGAAGCCCACACACGATTGGATTGTCCGCCGGATTTGGTCCGTCGGCGTCCGTCGGACAAGTCCGGTCGAAAAGTCTGACCGTGTGTACGCGGCATAAGCCTTACATACCCCTGTGTTATTGAGGCAGTGTTCTTGCTGGCTGCCAATTCGCTCTCCTATTATGGGAGAAGCCTACATGGGGGGTGAATTTTTGAGGAGGCACATATAGTAGGTGACCACGAATTTTAGTTCTAAATCAGTTAACGTCTTTTTCCTACAGATAAGCCCCAGACACCGAATAAGCAACCCAATAAATTTCATGAACTAGAATGTGTAAACAATGCTTTTCCTGTACTGCATTTTCAGATGTCCAGAGACAGCTTGCACTTGCGCATCCAAATGTTTTTTGATGTCTACAATCAACTTTATTGACATTAGGAGTCTCTACAGAAGTAGACGAATTTTTGCACCTGACAGCAGAACATTGGACATCCTGTCTATTATCCCTAGAATAAAGCTGCCCTTGGCAAGACAGGTGCTGACTGTGCATTAGGTAGTCAAGACAAAGTTCTAATATAATTATTCCTGATAGCAAATGAAACCTGTCTTGAAAAATAAGATTTGAAGTCTGCCCTTCCTGACCTCCCATACTGTATATGCTGGCTGCTTAGTGAAAAAAATGCTATTAGGTGCTGTAGGTTTTTTTTTTATGGAAGGAGAGACCCTGTATGTCTCTTCTGCCATAGAATACCTTCTTCTCCCTGCTAAGAATTCTCACCTAATTGTACACTGACTGACATGCGTATACATTGCCTTGAAAAAGTATTCATACCCCTTGAAATGTTCCACAGAACCGTAAGTGTATTTTATTGGGATTTTATGTGATAGACCAACACAAAGTGGCACATAATTGTGAAGTGGAAGGAAAATTGGTTTTCAGAAACTTTTTACAAATAAATAGTGAAAAGTGTGGCGTGTATTTGTATTCAGCCCCCCTGATTCAATACTTTGTAGAACCGCCTTTCAATGCAATTACAGCTGCAAGTCTTTTTGGGGATGTCTCTACCAGCTTTGCATATCTAGAAAGTGACATTTTTGCACATTTTTCTTTGCAAAATATCTCAAGCTCTGTCAGATTGGATGGAAAGCGTCTGTGAACAGCAATTTTCAAGTCTTGCCACAGATTCTCAATTGGATTTAGGTTTGGACTTTGGCCATTCTAACACATGAATATGCTTTGATCTAAACCATTCCATTGTAGCTCTGGCTGTATGTTTAGAGTTGCTGTCCTGCTGTCCCAGTCTCAAGTTTTTTGCAGACTCTAACAGGTTTTCTTCTAAGATTGCCCTGTATTTGGCTCCATCCATCTTCCCATCAACTCTACCCAACTTCTCTGTCCCTGCTGTAGAAAAGCATCCCCACAACATAATGCTGGCACCACCACCATGTTTCACAGTGGGTATGGTGTGTTCAGGGTTAGTTTTCCGCCACACATACCATTTTGCTTTTAGGCTAAAAAGTTCAATTTTGGTCTCATCTGACCAGAGCACCTTCTTCCACATGTTTGCTGTGTCCCTTACATGGCTTCTTGCAAACTGTAAACAGGACTTTCTTTCAACAATGTCTTTCTTCTTGCCTCTTGCATGAAGGCCAGATTTGTGGAGTGCACAACTAATAGTTGTCCTGTGGACAGATTCTCCTACCTAAGCTGTGGATCTCTGCAGCTCCTCCAGAGATACCGTGGGCCTCTTGGCTGGTTCTCTAAATAATGATCCCCTTGCCCGGCCTGTCAGTTTAGGTGGACGGCCATGTCTTGGTAGGTTTGCAGTTGTGCCATACTCTTTCCATTTTGGGATGATGGATTGAACAGTGCTCCGTGAGATGTTCAAATCTTGGGATTTTTTTTATAACCTAACCCTGCTTTAAACTTCTCCACAACTTTATCCCTGACCGGTCTGGTGTGTTCCTTGACCTTCATGATGCTGTTGGTTCACTAAGGTTCTCTAACAAAACCTCTGAGGGCTTCACAGAATAGCTATATGTATCCTGAGATTAAATTACACACAGGTGGACTCTATATATACGAATTAGGTAACTTCTAAAGGTGATTGGTTCCACTAGATTTTAGTTTAGGTTTATCAGAGTAAAGGGGGCTGAATACAAATGCACACCACACTTTCCAGATATTTATTTGTTAAAATGTTGATAACCATTTATCATTTTCCTTCCACTTCACAATTATGTGCCACTTTGTGTTGGTCTATCACATAAAATCCCAATAAAATACATTTATGTTTTAGGTTCTAACGTGACAAACAAGTTTCATCATCCATGGCTAGCCAATAGAAAAGAGTGGCCGAAGACTGAAGGATCTGGAGTTGGAATAAGCCCGGTAAAAGATGGCGGTGGGGGAGTGACGTGGCATCATTAGAAAAGGGCACTTCTTGTTTCTTCTTTTCATGTGATGATTGGCTACTAGGTTTAACCACTTGAACTTCAAAAGATTTACCCCCCTTCCTGACCAGACCATTGTTTGCGATATGGCACTGCGTTACATTAACTGACAATTGCGCGGTCGTGCAACGCTATATCCAAATAAAATTGATGTCCTTTTTTTCCCACAAATAGAGCTTTCTTTTGGTGGTATTTTTTTCGTTTTTTTTAAATTAAATTTTCATGTATAAGACAAGTACAACAAACGCAATGTATAAAACCAAACAATAAATATTTGTATGTTGCCCACGCAGCAGTTAGTCAGTGAAGGCACATAGTATCTAAAACAGTTAGCGGGAGCAACACCAAGAGGGCAATAATGTGACAAAGTAACTTTGACTATTAGATAGCAGTAAAGGACACAAGTAGAAAATGCAGATTGGCCCATGGCAGCCCACTCAGCCCAAAAACTGATCTAGGTCCATCTGGGCGTCTCCAGATCCTTCCTCGTCTGAGAATTATAAGGCAGTTTCAGGGTCGGCCAACCATTTCGCCCACACCTGACCATATTTAGCCGGACAACCCCTATTGGCATAAGCATCTTTATATAATGGGAGGTTGTTATTATGAATCCATATGCAATAATAAAATACAAAAAGCCGGTGCAATAAATAATAAAGTTGCTGATAACATGTGCAAACAAAAAAGACTCGTATTTGATAAAGTGCTTCATAGAGATGATACCACAGTGTAACGTCAATTTCAATCGTGTTCCTTTCACCAGGTGAAATGCAAGCTCACCTCCAATAAAGACCCCTAAGGGTCAACCAAGCATGTAAGCAGATTAATAGGGGGCAAACCTCTGGGGGAATCTAGGATGGAAAAGGACCTGGGGGTCCTAGTAGATGATAGGCTCAGCGATGGCATGCAATGCCAAGCTGCTGCAAGCAAAGCAAACAGAATATTGGCAAAAAAAAAAGGGGATCAACTCCAGAGATAAAACAATAATTCTCCCACTCTACAAGACTCTGGTCCGGCCGCATCTGGAGTATGCCATCCAGTTCTGGGCACCAGTCCTCAGGAAGGATGTGCTGGAGAGTCCAGAGAAGGGCAACAAAGCTAATAAAGGGTCTGGAGGATCTTAGTTTTGAGGAAAGATTACAAGCACTGAACTTCTTCTCTCTGGAGAAAAAGATGCTTGAGAGGGGATATGATTTCAATGTACAAATACCGTACTGGTGACCCCACACTAGGGATAAATCTTTTCCGCAAAAGGGAATTTAATAAGACACGCGGCCATTCACTAAAATTAGAAGAAAAGAGCTTTAACCTCAAACTACATAGAGCGTTCTTTACTGTAAGAGCGGTTAGGATGTGGAATTCCCTTCCACAGGAGGTGGTCTCAGGGGGGAGCATCGATAATGTCAAAAAACTATTAAATAAGCACTTGAACGACCACAACATACAGGGATATACAATGTAATACTGACATATAATCACACACATAGGTTGGACTTGATGGACTTGTATCTTTTTTCAACCCCGCCTACTATGTAACTATGTCATCTGATGGACCAAACTCTGGTGTTCCCTGCAGATGAAGCCACGTGCGTTGGTGGCGTAACGCGTGAGCCTGGTGGGCGGGAGTATTCACTGGATTATGTGATATGCTGGAATTTTAGATATGCCTGTTTTTTATTTAATAAATATGAGTGTATTTTATGAAGTGGGTTCTGTGCGTTTTTTTTAGCCTAATAACCCAAGTACCGCACCATTGAAGGCTGTTTATTTCCGTTTTTTGCCTATAACCTATGCGTGAGCTGTGTGGAGCCATCTTAGAGAGGGAATTCCATCGCCCTTAAAGGAACCTGAGCACCAGAGTTTGGTCCATCAGATTGACCTGCTCACATGCTTTGTTGACCTTTAGGGGTCTTTAATGGAGGTGAGCTTGCATTTCCCCTGGTGAAAGGAACACATGTGAAATTGACGTTACACTGTTGTATCATCTCTATGAAGCACCTTATCAAATAGAAACTTTTTTGATTGCACGTTATCAGAAACTATATTATTTATTGCATCAGCTTTTGGTATTTTATGATTGCATATGGATTCAATTTGCACTGGCACTATATATATATATATATATATATATATATATATATATATATATATATATATATATAATACACATACTGATTTAGTCATTTATTGTCACTTTTTAGTTATTATTGTTTGATCTTGACATAGAGACAGCGCGATCACACATTTATTATTGATAAAAGGGTTAACTGTGTGCATAGCTGGTGTTTTACTAATGTGGGGGAGGTGCTGGTATTAGGGAAAGGCGCATGGATCGGTGCCCCTGCCTTGCAGAAACACAGAATTCATGCCTTCTGTACTGATAGAACAGCGATCTGCCTTGTTGACATAGGCAGATCACCGTTCACCCTCTGTACTGAAGCATTGGTGGATGCCGGTGAACATCTAGTCCACTGTACCCGCTGATCAGCTTCCACTGTGTATAATCACTGTGGGAGCGGGTTTCAGGCGGTGCGCACCCGGACGTGCAGGATCGCGTACTACAGCCTTGCGGCGCTATATGTAAGTTATATGGTCGGCAAGCGGTTAAGCACCTTCACATGAGAGGAAGTCACATGTTCTTTCATACCTGGAAGTACTGCAAACCTCCCAACATTTTGAGATGGGAATGAGGGACACCTACTAACAAATGTATGTAGGCATAGGACACACCCCCTGCCACACCTCCTTAAAGGAGAGTTAACCAAAAAAAAGGTTCATTAAATCCACAAGGACTATTTTTACCACTACTATTCCTTTATATTGGCTTTTAAAATGTACAAATGCAGCAATTTTGAAATTGGAAGAAAGGTTTAACACTTGTAGAAAGATAAAAAGAACACCTTTTGAAAGATAAAAAGTGCATTTTATATATAACTTTATAGATCAGACCAGAATGAGGGACAAATGAGGAGGAAAGAGGGGCAGAAGGGCTTTGTTCCAAATCAGGGACAGTCCCACGAAATCAGGGACAGTTGGGAGCTATGAGTACCGGTAAAGGAGAGAAAAGATCCTCAGGGGATAGCTGGCAATGAAAGTATCAGTGGGTCAGAGTGGGGTTCATAGACATTGTTATTTTGGCCTGAATGGGTCAATGCCACTCACAGATTTGGTGACAGTGGTCAATGAGACAGGAAATTAGTAAAACCGGTCCAATGGGGACAGGGACAGCAATAAAATCATGAAAAGGGATCTAACCCTTCTTCACTTTACCCAAAACGAAAAAAAAAAATGAGTTTAGAATCCCACCCGAAGTCCATGGGTACATTAGCCCAGCCATGAAGATGGCCGCTGGCGCTGAGCCAGCTTCGGCTACGGGTGTACTTAAATTGACATGATTTGTAAAAAAAAAAAAAAAAAAGAAAACAAGGTGTTAACTTTTCTTTAATTATCCCGTTGTTTCCCTGAGTTGTCCTCACCATTCCTTCCTCTGCCCGTGCTCCCCAGTTGCCAACGGGTGCCAAACTCCTGTCAATTTGTAACAAAGTCTATTAATGCAAATTCCACAGTTTTTGGTTTTGTTTATGCTAATAAAAATCTCCCAGTTCTTGACAACCCAAAGTGCGAAGGCTCTTGCTAGAAAATGAGCTCCAGCTGTTGCCCGTCATATTTTGAAATAACTCATTCAGTTGGAAAAAATAAATGTGTTTATAGAGGGAAACATATAGATTTTGCTATAGACAGAGGTGACTCCTAAATATTGAATATCAATGTTCCTATTCCGACCAGAAATATTAGCAGCAGCCCCGGCCATAACGTGGTCATTCCGAGGCAGCGCAGAGGCTGAACATTTCTTGCCTCCTGGCTCTAAATAAATAAATGAATAAAATAAAAACAACTTGCTAATTGCTTGACTGCCATGCAGATCCAGTAGCTTCAGTATTTTTGGAGTTACTGATGTGATACAATTATAAAGGCCATGCTTGTTCCAGGTAAGAGACTCAGGAAGTATTGAAGCCACAAGATCAGTGTGACAGCGCAATAGCAACATCCAAGCACTAGCATTTTCATGGCATCCCTTTTGCTATCCTATCTACCATTATTTATGCATAGAGGGTGTTGTAAGATCTTAATTACTGTCTTTCTGGTGTCACAAATCTCTAGCAATCACAAGATAGCAGCTGTGAAAACTCTGTGTAAAAATGTGCAATACTCACTTTCACTTCATTCTTTAATTCTTATTTGGATGGAATTATTAAAAATAAAAAAAAAATAGTTTCAGCCAATCAAGTAATTATGGAATTATGTTATTGTATATACACTGAACTTATTAGTAACAAGTTTACCTTGAAAATCTAATTTCCCATCTGAGTTTTCACAGCTGCTATCTAAAGATTGTTAGAGATCTGTGACAGGGGAGAGAGTGCAATAAAGAGCTTACAATGCCCTTTAATGGATAGCAAGAGAAATGGCATGGGTCACTTTAATAGGGCGTACACACGGTCGGACTTTGTTCGGACATTCCGACAACAAAATCCTAGGATTTTTTCCGACAGATGTTGGCTCAAATTTGTCTTGCATACACATGGTCACACAAAGATGTCAGAAAATCCGATCGTTCTGAACGCGGTGACGTAAAACACGTACGTCGGGACTATAAACGGGGCAGTGGCCAATAGCTTTCATCTCTTTATTTATTCTGAGCATGCGTGGCACTTTGTCCGTCGGATTTGTGTACACACGATCGGAATTTCCGACAACGGATTTTGTTGTCAGAAAATTTTATCTCCTGCTCTCCAACTTTGTGTGTCGGAAAATCCGATGGAAAATGCCCGATGGAGCCCACACACGGTCGGAATTTCCGACAACACGCTCCGATCAGACGTTTTCCATCGGAAAATCCGACCGTGTGTCCGGGGCATAAAGCCGGAGTCCGGCGACCAATTTTTTTTTTTTTTAGGTCATTGAGACACTTTGCTAACCCCAAAATAATACTCACAGTTTGGGTGTAATATTTCCGCCTCTGTCTGTTTTCGTACTGAAGAATAACTTTAAAAATGTGATGCTGGCTGTTTCCATCTTGCTTGTGGGCATGTGAAGCCCACAAGCATTGATTTCTGGGATGCGGTGAAAGCTGTTCATTCACAGCTTGTTCACACGCATGATCATTGTTCCCGCACTGAATCTTGGGAAGCCTGACACTAAGCTCCCAGGAGACAGTGCGGCGCCGGAGAAAGGCAATAAACACGCCTACTCCCATGGGAGGAGAGACAGGAAGTGCCACAATAAAGTACAATATAAAGGTAATTACAGCGATAAAAAAAATGTTCGTGCGGCATTTGAACATCTATGCAATTAACTGAAGGGGGTAAGATTAAGTTAAAAATTTGAGTGGAACCCCGCTTTAAAGTTAAACGTACATTTGGTAGAACTTTGCTGAAAAAGAAAAGGGGCCTTAGTTTGAGGTTAGTCTGGAGGATTATTGAGTCCACATAAATCCATTCCAGAGAGTAACGGTCTAATTTGTAGAGATATCTATACTCTCTGGTTCAAGTAACTGACATTGTATATCTGTTTTGCCAGATTTTGGTGGGTCCCCTGCCTGACTGCACAGCCATGCCAGCGACCACACTTTTTTTCACTGCAATTTTAGAAATACAGCTTGGTCTCCAACTTGCTGGTTGAGCTACGAAAGAGCAATAATACACAGAAGGTCATCATTGTGCTTAATCTGTTACTTTTTAGAAAGCTTCCATTGGCAGGTGGACAGCACTTTGCAGTGAGTAGAGCCTGCTGAGCTTCCTGTCACAGCCCTACTAGGCATTACAAAAGGCTAATAAATAGCAAATTTAGGTAAAAATATATTTCTTTTTTTTTTTTTTTAATGAATACATAATTGGACTAAAGTATGCTTTAGTCCAATTATGTATTCATTAAAAAAAAAAAAAAAGAAATATATTTTTACCTAAATTTGCTATTTAGGTTGAGTTTAGTTGAAAAAATTGGGCTTTGTGCTTGTTTGTTTTTTAGACCTCTTTAAATTCATCTAGTTCAAACACCTGAGAACCCTGCAGAGGATCCAATAGATCCTATGACATTGAGAGTGACCAGAGTTATCCTACGCGGGGACAAGATTTTCACCACCGAGGCACACAGAAGGTTGTGTAGCTCCACAATTTCAGACCAACCACAGCCTTAACAGATGTTAATTGTTTCTATTTTTTCTCTTTTCCTACCAATGAACCTTTTGAGCTAATAATCTTGTTTGGACCAACCTACTACACTGTATGGGCTCTCCCGCCTCTCTCTTTTCTTTTCTGCTGGTCAGCTCTTTGAGATTGAACTCTGAGGGACCTCCTAAACAGTGGCAGCCGCTCCATATGGGGCACATGCAGAGCCCAGGACGCATGGATTTCAATGTTTTTTTTTTTTTTGAAGCATGTGATTAGAGTCTGAGGCTCTAATTGGCTTCAAAAAAGGGTGGGCTCAGGGTGCAGTGCACTGCGCCCCAAGCCCACCCACTTGTGTGACATTAGCAAATTAATATTCCCTAATGTCTTCCTGCTTCTCCTCCTGGCCAATCAGGAAACAGGCCGGGAGGAGAAGCAATGCCTGTTGGAGTGGGTCCTCCAGGTCAGAAGCCCGACAGCAGCGTGTATTGGTCGCTCCTGCCTTGGACCTGACCCGGCTCAGCCTCCACCTCGTCATGGAGCACCGAAGCAGCCACACTGCTAGGGAGCCCGTGGACATCTCCCAAGGAAAGGCCGCCGCCTTCCTGTCCATACCAGCGGGGGTAGGGGTGTTATCAGCGGCAGTGCAAGTGAGGAGGAGAGGTGCTGGTGGCGGCGGTGCTAGTGAGGAGGGGGGGGCACTGGCGGCGGTGCCAGTGAGGGGGGGGCAGGTTTGTTTGTCCCCCCCAAAATATTGAGCACCAGCCGCCACTGATCCTAAGCCTCACAGAACTAGTGTAGCGCTCCCCCCCCCCCCCCCCCCACAAAGGCCACTAAATTTAAATGGTTCTTTCCCAAAATGTACAGAAACCACCAGTCACCCAAACATCAGTCCATTAACTCTAGCTTCAGTAAACAATCTAGGGGTTGTCTTTTAAGTTGTATTGCTTGAAGAGCAGGAGAGAGATTGGGGCATGGGATACTTAAAAATCAGCAACAACTGTGAAATGACAATCTTCTCCCAAAGTAAAGATGCACAATGAATAGTGTATTCCCTCACATCTGGAGATCATAGGAGCAAATCATTTTGGCATCTGGTTTCCTTAATCCAAAGTACAGCTGCTGGTACCCAGTGCAATCTTCAGAGCACTAAACAGTCACAGGGATCACTTTTAGGGTCTTCACTCACAAGTCCCCAGGACAGCTGCCACCGCTTCCTCCAGGCACCATACAGCGAGAAAGATACTTCTTCTCCAGACCAGATCCCTTGAAGAAATCTTGCAATCATTCCAGACTAACTCTAGGTTCCAGCAGCTGCTGAGACCCTGCAGAACAGCAATCCAGTCCTTAGGCTGCCTCAGGGGCAACAGCCCCCCTCAACCCCACAGAGACTGGGAACTCTCCTTGCAGGGAAAGACAGACTCTCCAGGGCTCTAAACTATTCATCAGCTCCCCAGCCAGTACACCCCCCCCATGGATTGACTAGACCCTGCTCAGTATTCAGACTGTTTTTTAAGCTTAAGAAACTACTTCTAAAGGTGTGTGGGGGGGGGGGGGGGGGGGAGCAAACTTCCAGCCAGTGAAACCCTGCACAGACCAAAACAAACAATCTTTGCTCCCTGGCTTACAGAAGGAGCCAAAAACTAAATTCACCTTGCAACCTAACTAGGAGGGCACTACATCAGTATGCAATTGGACAGTGGAAACTTCCTTCAAATTATTCTCATATGGGTATAAAGCATCAATAATATGCAGATGCCATATTATTGAACTTCAAGTTTTAGCAGGCAGGGATATACACTTAGCTTATAGTTAGTATACACCAGTGTTCTGCAAACTATGGCCCATTGGCCACATCCAGACAAGGTTTTATCTGTCCCCAGCTAGGATCAGTGGCACATCCATTAAGGTCATCAGAGGCTATCTATGGTCTCTGCTTCTGATGTAAGGGGGACGTTGATGGGAACCCTGATGTAAGAGGGGACTCTGATTGTGACCTTGATGTAAGAGGGGCTCTGAAGTTGACCCTTATGTAAGGAGGGAGTATGATGGGAACCCTGATGTAAAGGGGGGGGGTCTGAAGTGGACCCTGAGGTAAGGGGGGAGTCTGATGGAGAATCTGATGTTGGGGGGGTGCCCTGTAGTGGACCCTGATGTTGGGGGGGGTGGGAGTCTGATGGAGAACCTGATGGGGCCCTGTAGTGGACCACAATGTAAGTTGGAAGTCTGATAGAGACCCTGAAGTAAGGGGGAACCTGTAGTGGACCCTGATGTAAGGGGAAAGTCTGACAGAGACCCTGAAGTAAGGGAGACCCTGTAGTAGACCCTGATGTAAGGGGAACGTCTGATGGGATGTTTGGGGGGCGCCCTGTAGTGGACCCTGATGTAAGGGGGTGAGTCTGATGGAGACCCTGAAGTAAGGGGGACCCTGTGTTAGACCCTGATGTAAGGGGGAAGTCTGATGGGATGTTGGGGGGTGCCCTGTAGTGGACCCTGATGTAAGGGGGTGAGTCTGGTGGAGACTCTGATATAAGGGGGGCTGTATTGAACCCTAATGTAGGGGGGGAGTCTGATAGAGACCTTGATGTAAGGAAGGGCCCTGTAGTGGACGCTGATGTAAGCGGGTAGTCTGAAAGAGACCCGATATTGGTAGAGGTGCCCTGTATTAGACCCCGATGTAATGGGTGGAGTCTGATGAAGACCCTGATGTAAGGGGGGACCCTGTAGTTGACCCTGATGTAAGAGGGGAGTCTGATAGAGACCGTGATGTAAGTGGGGGGGGGTCATGTAATGGACCCTGATGTAAGGGGGGAGTCTGATAGAGACTGTGATGTAAGTGGGGGGGGGGGTCCTGTAATGGACCCTGATGTAAGGGGGGAGTCTGATGGGGAACTTGATGTAAGTAGGGACTCTGATGGGGCCCTTATAAAGGGGGACTCTGATTTTTTTTTTTGGCCTGTGAATATTTGTTAAAAAAAAAAGCAATGTGGTCCTCTCATTGAAAACTTTGGAGACCCCTGGTATGCACCATAAACCAAACCTTTTCCATCATTACTCCAAGAAAGATCTTTTCTCCGACAGCGACAGAAGCGTTAACCGCCCCTCTGTTTACACGCATCAAAAATAGGAGGAATTCAATCTTCTTTTCTGTGCAATCTGATAACCACAAAAAATGCCACCCACAACTCCACAAGTACCTTGCCAAACAAATAATTTAATTGCTTCAGAATTATCTGCTCCTAATCATTCTTAGCCTAATTACCATTCATCTTTAGTCGGTGGATGCATTGATTCATGGGTTATTGTTTGTAATCTTTTAATTTCTCATTAAAAAAAAAAAAATGCGCGGTACGTAGAGAACTTTAATCCGCTAAATGGAGCCAAAGTCGGACGACTAAATAGGAAATCCTTCAGACAATATTTTTTGGTTTCTATAATGCTGTCACTCAATGTGTAATTAAAAGTTGCACGCCTGTTGTTTTATCTGTCAACATTTTCATATGAATGCCGTTTAAATTAATTACTAAAAGTAAATACATTATAAATCAAAACACTTTTCTTGGAACAAATAGGACAGGGAACAAAAGGCTTAATAAACCTCGGGAAAGATGAACAATTTAATGGGAGGATTTTTTTTTGTGTGTGTGTATGTATATCTCGCTAGTTTTGTTGTTTTTTTTTTTTTTCTTTCTTTCTTTTTTTTTTTTTTATTAAAACTTATTTGGTGGATTTTGCATTTGAATCTTTCTTTCACAGCCATGTGCGGGATTGGGCGCAAAGCAAAAAGACATCAAGGGATGCCGTTCGGAATCGTCAGTAATGGGATTTCTGCGAAAAAGAGTGGATATTGGAGAGAGGCGTGATAACTGCTGTCTTTGTATCGTGCTATTGCGAGTCTCGCTGCTTCTTTTGTCTACCGCGCTAGATGGCTTTTTTTTTTTTTTTCTGCATTTAATTGAATGGCTAAAACATTGGCTGAAGCTTCATCTTTGGCCTTGTAGTGATGACATTGATGGGACATTATTTTTAAATGAGAAACTTAGGTCTAAGTGACAACGAATGCAGGTATCAGAGTAGTTCCTATTTTAAAGTATATTTAAAGCCAAAACTTTTTTTTAAATTTTGGAATAGATTGGGGGAGGGTAACCATTGTCCATTTTTTCATTTGTGATTTCCCTTCACCTTTAACCTTTCCCTTTGTCCTGTAGGCCCAACAGAAAATAATTGGATAGAAAGTTGTCATTGGAAGAAGCGTCCTCATTGGAGTAAGAAAGTTGTCATTGGAACAAGGCAGCTTCCCCATTGGAAGATTTCCTCTCTATGTCTGCTCTGGCGGGGACTCAAAATTTTGGATTTACCTTCACTTTCACTGCTGGTGATATTGGCGATCAAGATTAGAGAGAACAATATACACCTGACGGGGTTTCTAATCCCTCACCACTCATTTTAAATTTAAAAAAGAAGGTTTGCTTTAGTGATTCCCTAAATCGGAGCCCAGTGGCAGCCGTTCATACGGGGCACAGGGGCGCCGCCCCCTAATCTACATGCGGGGTGCCAGGCGCATAGATTTCAATGTTTTTTTGTTTTTTTTTTAAGCCTGAGGCTCTAATTGGCTTCAAAAAGGGTGGGCCCCAAGACCACCCAGTTGTGTGACATTGGCAAATTAATATTTGCTAATGTCTTCCTGTTTCTCCTCCCGGGCCAATCAGGGACCTGATTGGCCGCAAGTCCTGATTGGCCGGGACTTGTAAGGAGATACGGGGGGGAAAGCTAAGTGGGGGGCTAGCGGCGGGGGGGGGGGGGGCCTGGTGGGTGACACCCGCGCGAAGCAGTGATTGATCGAGTGATGGGGTGGGGAGGCTGGCTGGGTGGGGAGGCTGGCTGGGTGGGGGCCATGGGCTGCCCCCCCAAAAAAAATTGTCTGCCTTCCCGCCTCTGCTGCCACATTTGCCACCTTTTGGGGGGAGCGGGTACCTGTCAAAACCAGGTGCAGCGAACTCAGCCGGTAGTTCAGCCCCCCTCCTCCTTTCCCCGCAGCCGACCCAATCAGCATGCACAATAGGGAACCGGCTGCAAAGCCGCACTTTTCCCATGGTTGAGATGGCGGCAGCAGCAACCGAGAGCTGATGGAAACATCAGCTGGGGTGCCAATCTCGCTGGATCCCTGGACAGGTAAGTGATCTAATATTAAAAGCTCGTAGCTACAGTAATTTGTAGCTGCTGAATTTTATTTTTTTTTTCTACAGGAGCCTGGAGCTCCTCTTTAACCACTTGCCTACCGGGCACTTATACCCCCTTCCTGCCCAGGCCAATTTCAGCGCTGTCGCACTTTGAATGACAATTGCACGCTCATGTAACACTGTACCCAGGTGACATTTTTATCATTTTTTTCACACAGAGCTTTCTTTTGGTGGTATTTAATCACCGCTGGGGTTTTTAATTTTTTTGCTTAACAAACAAAAAAAAGACCGAACATTCTGAAAATAAATACATTTTTCTTTAGTTTATGTTAAAATTTTGCAAATTGCAAATAAGTAATATTTCTTCTTCACTGATGTTTGCTGATGAGGCAGCACTAATGGGTACTGATGGGGAGGCACTAATGGGCACTGATGAGGCGGCACTGATATGCGGCATTGATGGGCACTAATAGGCAGCACTGATAAGTGGCACTGAAAGGCAGCACAGTTGGGCACTGATAGGCGGCACTAATGGGCACTGATAGGCAATGATAGGCGGCACTGATGAAGGGGCACTGATACGCAGCACTGATGGGCACTGATGAGGCGACACTGATATGTGGCACTGATGTGCACTGATAGGCGGCACTGATGGGCATTAATAGGTGGCACAGAAGGGCACTGATAGGTGGCATTAATGGGCACTGATAGGCAATGATAGGTGGCACTGATGAGGAGGCACTGATGAGGCGACACTGATATGCGGCACTGATGTGCACTGATAGACGGAACTGATGGGCATTAATAGGTGGCACTGAAGGGCACTGATAGTTGGCACTAAAAGGCGGCACTAATGGGCACTGATAGGCAATGATAGGTGGCACTGATGAGGAGGCACTGATGAGGCGACACTGATATGCGGCACTGATGTGCATTGATAGGCGCCACTGATGGGCATTAATAGGTGGCACTGAAGGGCACTGATAGGTGGCACTAAAAGGCGGCACTAATGGGCACTAATAGGCAATGATAGGCGGCACTAATGAGGAAGCACTGATAGGCAGCAATGATGACCACTGATTGGCACTGTTGGGGCTGCACTGATATTGATGACACTGGGGATCAGTGCCTTGAATATAAGTGTAGATGTCCTTTGTCACACTTCTCGGCTCTCCACTGTGTGTGAGGAAAGGAATGCTAATAACCGGCGGGTGTTATTAGCAGTCTTCTGCAGACATTGTGATCGGTTGTGATTGCACACAGCTGATCAGGTGGTAAAGGGCCGCTGTGATTGGCTCCTTACCCCAATCTGTGATCAGCTGTAGCCAAAGGATTTATTACAAAATCGAATGTTAAAAGCTAATGAAATCTTGAAGTACTTTAGAATGACATTTGTCAAGTCACCCGATGTACTGAGAATTTTTGTACAATTTTCATATGAATGTTCGTTTGAATGATCGTTCAGAAATCTGGCCAGCTTCAGGGCCGGTTCACACTCACGCGAATTTGATGCGATCCAAATTTGTTAGATTCGCATGTCATCTGAAAATGCATTGCTTTCTATGAAGGCCGTTCTCATTGATGCAAAGTGATTTTGATCCGGTTTAAAAAGGGTCCTGTGCGAGTTTAGTGCGGGTGCAGTGCAAATTTAATCTCCAGCTATGCCCAGTCCCTTCAGGAATCCCATTAAATTCTCACCTTTAAGAACACAGGGGGTTATTTATGAAAGACAAATCCATTTTGCACTGCAAGTGCCCTTGGAAGTGCAGTCGCTCTAAATCTAAGGGGTAGATCTGAAATGAGGGGAAGCTCTGCTGATTTTATCATCCAATCGTGTGCAAGCTAAAATGCTGTTTTTTTATTTTCCTTGCATGTCCCCTTCGGATCTACAGCGACTTTACTTCCAAGTGCACTTGCAGCGCAAAGTGGATTTTCCTTTAGTAAATAACCCCCAAAATATGCACTGTGAAGTTGAATCAATTTGCACCGCATCAATGTGAACCGAGCTTAAGGCTACATTCACATTGGTGACCGGGGTGGGGTGTCCACCGGGGACAATCAGTGAATTCTTGCCAAAGGAGCCACATGCTTCATGCACAAGGTGCATACACAGTGGTGACAAGATGGCGTTTCTGGTTGCACTCAAATTATCGGCCCGGTTTGTATGTGGCCATAGTATAGGGTGCACAGCAAACTATCCACCTCCCGGCTGCCCTTGTGATTGCGGCTTTAGGTCAAAAGGTGGTAAAAATTGGCAGTTGAGCCGTGGTTTTATCTCCCCCCAACTGCCTAGCCATAAGTTACTATGGCTGCCAGCTATGATAGAACATACTACAGCAGTATGGAATGGCAAAGCTTATACCGCGGGTCGCATTTGACGAAGGTCACTTCAAGTGAACTGGGTCGTAATGCACATGGTTGCGGTGCAGTGTTGCAGGCTTTCAAGGGTTAAAACAGACATCCAAGACACGACCTCTCACCCCTGAGCCATCTGTCATATGCCTCTGAAAAGCGATCCGTGATTGGTGGCAAGGATGGCCACATGTGTAAGGAGCCCTACCTATCACTTGTCTCATACACTTCTATAAATATGTCTGATCCCGCTTCTCATAATGAGCGTATATTACATTAGAGTCTTTCCTTGGAACACCCAGAGAAAGAGTTATGGAAAGGCGATGAACTCCGCATCCCGAGGGAAGGCAACACTCTGATTTTTTTATGGTGTTCAGCTTATTTTTATAGACGAAGAAAGAAGAAAACTGGATTTTTACCACCCAGGATATGATGAATTGAAATGTTGGAATGTCTTGTGTGAATTCCTCTGCGTCTCATCCTCTTCATCACTGTCTATGGATGGCAGTTCCCTCATATTTGTGAAGGCCACACTCATCTGCTCATACCGGCCGTTTTATTTTTAAAGTGGAACTCTGACCAAATTAAAAGAGAACACATATATACTGTGTGTGTATATATATATATATATATATATATATACAGTATATATATATATATATATATATATATATATATATATATATTTTTATATATATATATATATATATATATATATATATAGATATATATATAGATATAGATATAGATATATAGATATAGATATAGATATATACATACAGGGCTTTTTTTCTCAAACAATAGGTGATGGAACTCAACCACGACCCCCCAAAACCCTCCACCCACACACACCCTCCAAATCACATCAAATATTGGGTGTGGTCCGCCAAATTTCACGAACATTAGGGGGGTCTTAAAGGGGCATTAAATACCTAGATTGCATTACATGCAGAGTGCAGAGCTGTCACTTGTGAACACAGAAACCAGACTTCTATATTTACAAGTGATTGTGGTGAGCAGCCCCCCACCCCAAGGGTCTGAGCCAGAGTTCCACCAAGTTCCCCCTGAAAAAAAGCCCTGTATATATATATATATTTATGTGTGTGTGTGTGTGTATATATATATATATATATATACGATATCTCACAAAAGTGAGTACACCCCTCACATTTTTGTAAATATTTTTATTCTTCTATCTTTTCATGTGACAACACTGAAGAAATGACACTTTGTTACAATGTAAAGTAGTGAGTGTACAGCTTGTATAACAGTGTAAATTTTCTGTCCCCTCAAAATAACTCAACACACAGCTATTAATGTCTAAACCGCTGGAAACAAAAGTCAGTACACCCCTAAGTGAAAATGTCCAAATTGAGCCCAAAGTGTCAATATTTTGTGTGGCCACCATTATTTTCCAGCACTGCCCTAACCCTCTTGTGCTCAAGGACACCGGAGCCGCTGCCTGCCCCCCCGCTATCTAGATGGGGTGCGCCATGCTCGAGGACACCGGAGCCGCTGCCCACAGCCCGCCTCCTAGATGGGGTCCGCCTTGCTCGAGGACAGCGGAGCCGCTGCCCGCCCTCGCCACCTAGATGGGGTGCGCCATGCTCGAGGACACCGGAGCCGCTGCCTGCAGCCTGCCTCCTAGATGGGGTCCGCCTTGCTCGAGGACAGCGGAGCCGCTGCCCACAGACCGTCTCCTAGATGGGGTCCGCCTTACTCGAGGACAGCGGAGCCGCTGCCCGCCCTCGTCACCTAGATGGGGTCCGCAGTGCTCGAGGACACCGGAGCCGCTGCCCACAGACCGCCTCCTAGATGGGGTCCGCCTTGCTCGAGGACAGCGGAGCCGCTGCCCGCCCTCGTCACCTAGATGGGGTCCGCAGTGCTCGAGTTTACCGGAGCCGCTGCCCACAGACATGGCAGCTTTATTAACCACTTGTCAACCGCGCTATAGCTGAATGACAGCTGCAGCGCGATCCTCCAGTTCTGGGACGGCGTCTATTGATTTTTGCAGATTTGTAAAAACGTTTTTGCCAATCCGGGCACATTGCATATTGTTTGTTTTTTTTGTCAGAAATGTATTAAAATTTGACATTTCAATGAAGTCTATCCACATGATGGTGTTGAGACTGCTGTGCTGGACAAAAAGTTTAATGTAAAAAAAAAAATACATAAATAAATAAAACATTGAGGCTGGGTTCACACTTATGCGAATTGGATGCAGCTTTCCCCACATCCAATTTGCATGACACGGCTCTCAATGGAGACAGTTCACACAGGTCCGGGGCAGCCGGGGTCCGGATTGCAGAAGGGTCCTGTGCGTCTTTGGGTCCGGTTCAGGTGCAAATTCAGGCAAAAATTCGGATCTGAATCGCACCAGAATCGGTGTACAGAAACGCACCGGACCCCGTGCTGTGAACCGTGGCCGCACATACACTATATTACCAAAAGTATTGGGACGCCTGCCATACATGGGTTGAATTTCTAAAGAATTTTCTTTTGAAAATCTTATCTAATGCGGCGTACACACGAGCGGAATGTCCGACAGAAAAAGTCAGACGGAAGCTTTTCATCGTCTATTCCGATCGTGTGTAGGCCTCATCGGACTTTTTTTTTCGAAAATTCTGACGGACCTAGAAATGGAACATGTTCTAAATATTTCCGATGGAACCAATTCCTATCGGGAAAACCGATCGTCTGTATGCTGTTCCAACGGACCAAAAATGACGCATGCTCTGAAGCAAGTACGAGACGGAAGCTATTGGCTATTGGCTATTGAACTTCCTTTTTCTAGTCCCATCGTATGTGTTGTACGTCACCGCATTTTGGACGGTCCGACTTTGGTCGGACTTTGGTTTGACTGTGTGTAGGCAAGACCGCTTGAATGAAATTCCGTCAGAGTTCCGTCGGAGAAACCTTCGGAGTTTATTCCGACGGCAAAACCGGTCGTGTGTACGCGGCATAAGAATTTTCGTTCGATTTTTGCACCATAAATGGGCTGCAGCAACAACCAATTTTTGTGCGGCAATCAAATTGGAGTATTCGGGCACATTGAAAATGTTTTGAAAAGCGAACGATTTTCTAATCAATGATGGGAGAATCCTGCGAGAAATGTAATTGAAAAAGAAATGCGCATGTGCAAGAAAAGAAAAGAAGATTCCCAGCCACTAAAAATCTTTTCTGTAGCAACAGGAGGTGGAATTGAAGGCTTGGTTGGTCGAATTTCGGATCACAAAACGCACAAAATTTCTGATTTTCAAAAGAAAATTCTTTCGAAATTCGACCATGTATGGCCAGCCTAAAGCCTGGCACACACGATCAGATTGTTGGCCAACTGGGCGTCTGATTTTTGTCAAAAGGGCGTGTGCCAGGATCTTGTCTTGCATACTAAAGCCTCGTACACACGATCGGATTTTCTGACGGGAATTGTGTGTTGACAGACTGTTGGCCTAAAATCCGACCATTTGTACGCTCCATCGAACAATTTTCCACGGACAAATGATGGATGGCAGGCTTATAAATTTTCCACGGACAACGGTCTGTTGTCAGATTTTCCAACCGTGTGTACACAAGTCCGTCAGACAAAAGTCCAAAGTACAAACACGCATGCTCGGAATCAATGCTCGCCAAACACGACATTAGCAGAAGGTGCCCAAAGGGTGGGGCTAAAGAGCTAAAAAGCCATGTAGTACGTCACTGTGTGCCGTTTGTATGCAAGACAAGTTCATGGCCAACGCCCTTTGGACAAAAGTCTGACGCTTTGTCTGCGGATTATCCGATCGTGTGTTTGAGGCTTAACGGTACACAATTGTCAGCCAACAAACACGAACGTAGTGATGTACTACGAGGAATTTCAGCTCTTGAGCGCCACCCTTTGGGCCCCGTTCTGCTAATTTCATATTTGGTGAGCATTGATTCCGAGCACGCGTGTTTTGTACGTTCGACTTTTGTGCGACGCATTTGTGTACTGACCATCAGAAAATCTGACAACAGACTGCCGTCCGCCGAAAATTTACTAGCCTGTCATCCAACATTTGTTGGCAGAAAGTTGGACAACAATTGTCAAAAGGAGCGTACGAACGGTCAGATTTAAGGACAACAGACTGTCAACAGACAATCCCCTGCCAACAATCTGATCGTGTGTGCGAGGCTTAAGGCAGGCCATACATGGGTCGAATTTCGAAACAATTTTGTTATATTTTATCTTATCTAAGAATTTTCGTTCGTATTTCACACCATTAGTGGGGCTGCAGCAACAGCCGATTTTCGTGCGGCCATCGAATTTGAGTACATGTTGGAAATTTTTTGAAAAACAAACGATTTTCTAATCAAAGATGGGAGAATCCTGCGAGAAATATATATATATATATATATATATATATATATATATATATATATATATATATATATATATATATATATATATATATATATTCCAATATATCAATATATATATATATATATATATACACACATACACACACATATATATATTGTTTGGGGGTTTTAAGTGCCCCTATTTCTCTGGGAAAATGGCGGCAACCAGATTTCCTGATGATGCCTCTAAAGGCGAAATGCATAGAGATCGAGTTGCTGTCTAATACTGTGGATAACCACTGACGTCATATTCAGGTACTGGTGGAATGCAAGCTCACCAGTACCATCGGCAAAAAAGAAGAGCATGTTAAAAATTCTTTCAAGCACGGTGGATGGACACATGTACTGTAACTGCACTGCAAAGTGGATTTATATTCATTTTTTTTTTTTTGATGTTTGTTTGGTGTTGATCAATGCACTAATTTTTTTCCCTTTTTTGTTTTTCATGGATTTCTGTGGTATTAATACAAATTATGTGATTTGAAAAATTCAATATTTTGCGAGATTTTTTGTGCACATTTTCGTTTAAATAACAAAGTATAAATGCACTATTGATATTCACATAATTCATATTGGTATCTGTTTGCACAATCAATTATGTGATTAAGTGTAGAATAATTTTTTTTTTTTTTTTGGAATATTGGGAAATATTCACATTTGTGTAATATAAATATGATAGCGCTAGACTTTACCATCTATAAATTATTTTTCCCAATGACACCAACAATGAGGCACCATTGCTCACTGAACCATTGGCACTATGTAATTCATTTTACTCCCACCGACCACCAAGTCTGAGACATTGTTGTCTATTCCCACCTGGCCCCCCCTAAAGTTTGAAGGACAGTAAGCTGGCCCTTTCTTTAGAAAGCTTGTAGACCCCTGCCCTAGGATCAAAGCCTTCTAATCCTTGTGTTATTGTGTGATGTATACTAACTCTTTCTTCTCCTTGCAGGGACATTAAGCCATCAAACATATTACTGAGCAGCACAGGCCATGCAAAGATCTGCGATTTTGGACTGGCAATCACAGACATCTTCGAACCAATGAAGTTTACAGGACCGGGTGTAGGCACCAGAATATATTGTGCCCCAGAGGTAAGAAACAGTCTACTGACTTAATTATAGTGTTTATCTAGATATCCAGCTATTCATTTTTTGGGTATAGTAGAGTTAAAAAGGCATTCCACTTTCACTTAGTGAAAAATGCCTCCTCTCGTGTCCTGGGTGTCCCATGTCATTGGTTTTCGAGGCTGGAACTAAATAACTAACAAAAAGTGGGCATTGTTGAATTCCAAAGAAATTGTTCCTCTGAGGCTGCATGTACATGGAGACCTTCCTCCAGCCTTTATATGGAACTCAACATCACCTCCATCATTATCCACTTTGCCAGATAATGACCCAAGCTAGAGATACAAATAAGGTGGAGGCTTCTCACTGCAGTCCTTACTTATAATAACATGGTGAGACCATTGAGCCATAGGCCTCAACCTCTGTAAAGGGGCAATTAAAGTTTAAGTAAAGCCAAAACAGATTGATTGAGCTTGGAGTGGATTGAGTGGGAAAGGATTAGAACCACTTTCAGGTTTTTATTGCTCTGTTTTCCCCCCACGGGGGAGTTTATTCCTCTGCATTTGTCCTGCTGACACAGGAGGTGAAGGAAAGTCTTCCCATAACTAAACCTGTTCTGGTGACAGTTGTCTAAGATGGGATAGGCAGTTCCCTTTGGAGAGATATTCTTATACTTCCTGTTGTGTCCGTAGGACAGGAAGTAAAGGAAACTATTCCCAATATAGATAAAAAAAGCTGACAGGCCCTTTTCTAGTTTAGGATTTACATACACTTTGAGATCCATCTTCAAAAACTGCACCTCAGTTGGCTTCAAAACCATAATGAAAAACCAAAAATAACCTGGAGAGATCAGGACACTTGGGAGGATTCATACATCACTTATGTCATCTCTGTCCCATGCCTGGCATGACAACGTTCTCATCATTCTTCTCTTTTCCTTCTACAGGTCTGTGACGGTCTACCGTATGATGCCATGGTTGACTATTTCGAACTGGGAATTACACTATACGAAATGGCGACTGGTTCTCACCCATTCTATGCCTATTTCAAGAATACAAAAAGGCTGAAGTTTGCGATTACAGTGATTGATCCCGTGTATCCCCCAGAGATGGATTATGACCTTATGGACCTCATTGGAAGGGTAATGCAGCGTACACACAGTCGGACTTTTCGATCGGACTGGTCCGACGGACGCCGACAGACCAAATCAGGCAGACAATCCGATCGTGTGTGGGCCTCACCGGACCTTCAACAGACTTTTCCAGTCGCAAATCTGACGGACTTTAGATTTGGAACATGCTTCCGCCGGACTCCACCGGACCCAGAAATCCGCTCGTCTGTATGCTAGTCTGATGGACAAAAACCGACGCTAGGGCAGCTATTGGCTACTGGCTATCAACTTCCTTATTTTAGTCCGGTGTACGTCATCACGTACGAATCTGTCGGACTTTGGTGTGATAGTGTGTAGGCAAGTCCGTTCGTTAGAAAGTCCGTTGGAAGTCCGCCAAAAGTCCGTCGAAAGTCTGTCAGACAGGCCGTCGGACTTTTGTTGCTGAAAAGTCCGACCGTGTGTACACGGCATAAGTATAAACAGATCTATATACTGGGAATATAGAACACAGAAGGAAAAAGAAATGGCATTTTTTTTTCGCAGGGCCGGCATTTTAACCACTTAAGCCCCCAACCATTTGGCTGGCCAAAGACCAGAGCACTTTTTTGCGATTCGGCACTGCATCGCTTTAACTGACAAGCCACGTCATGCAACGTGGCTCCCAAACAAAATTGACGTCCTTTTTTTCCCACAAATAGAACTTTCTTTTGGTGGTATTTGTTCACCTCTGCGTTTTTTATTTTTTGCGCTATAAACAAAAAAATAGCGACAATTTTGAAAAAAAAAAACGCATTATTTTTTACATTTTGCTACAATAAATATCCCCAAAAAATATATAAAAAATGTTTTTCTTTTCCTCAGTTTAGGCCGATACGTATCGTTCTAGATGTTTTTGGTAAAAAAAATCCCAATAAGCGTTTATTGATTGGTTTGCGCAAAAGTTATAGCATTTCCGGGATAGTTTTATGGCATTTTTATTAATAATTTTTTTTTTTAATTAGTAATGGCGGCGATCAACGTTTTTTATCGTGACTGCGACATTATGGCGGACAGATTGGACGTTTTTGGTGTGATTTTGGGACCATTCACATTTAAACAGCGAGGTGGAGGTTTTAGGGCTCGTTCACAACAGAACACGGGTTTCCTACACCGCTTTAAAAAAATGCTTTGCACTTGAGAACCGCGGAGGTGTCAATACAATGCTAATGACACCCCAAATGTAGGTCACAAACACAAGTGCCTGCACCGGATTGCATGGTACAGAAGGTACTCTTTGATCCAATTGCATTGCATTTTTTTTTTAAATAGAGCATGTACTACTTTTGTTGCAGTCCAGTGCGATTTCAGCCCATTCAAGTGAATTGGAGTAAAATGCACTGCCACAAGAGTCGCACAAGAATGTGAGCGGGTAAATGACATACGCTTAACGTTTATGATTAATTTCTGTCTAAACTAGTGAGATTAATATATCCTATTCTTTTCTTTGCAGGACCCAAAGGCCCCACTACACTAGAAACTCAATATGGCCTCTATTATGTCTTCGGAAGACCTATGTATTCCCATATTACCAGAGGACCAACAGCTCTTCAGCAATTTTACATTTGCCAGTGAAAGATTGAGGATGAAAACATCTTCTCAACTATCCAAGTCACTTACACCAGATCAAAGCTGCACCATGGATGAAGGAATCTCACCGGCATTACTGAGTCTCCCAACAGAAAGAATCCCACCGGCAGCACTGACCCCCTCACCAGATGAGTATTTTACTGCCAGAGTGTGCGACAGCTGGTTGCCTATGTTATTTTTCTTATTATTTGTATTATTCGTATTGTTCTTATTCTTATTCTACAGTATTTAAATAGAGGCAACCGTTTAGACAGCACTTTATAATATAAAGGGGGACATTACCACTACAATACAGAAGGAATAAGAGGACCCTGCATCACCTACATCTCACCTGGGAAGAGGACAGAGGGACGCAGTGGGAAGAGGACAGAGGGACGCCGTGGGAAGAGGGACAGAGGGACGCCATGGGAAGAGGGACAGAGGGACGCCGTGGGAAGAGGGACAGAGGGACGCCGTGGGAAGAGGGACAGAGGGATGCAGTGGAAAGGGGACAGAGGGATGCCGTGGGAAGAGGGACGCTGTGGGAAGAGGGACGCCGTGGGAAGAGGGACAGTGGGATGCTGTGGGAAGGGGACAGAGGGACACCTTGGGAAGAGGACAGAGGGACGCTGTGAGAGGAGTGACAGAGGGACGCCGTGGGAGGAGGACAGAGGGACATCGTGGGAAGAGGACAGAGGACGCGGTAGGAGGAGGGACAGAGGGACACCATGGGAGGAGGGACAGGGGGACACTGTGGGAGGAGGAACAGAGGGACGCTGTGGGAGAAGGACAGAGGGATGTTGTGGGAGGAGGGCAGAGCGGCGCCGTGGGAGGAGGACAGAGGGACGCCGTGGGAAGAGGACAGAGGGACGCCGTGGGAAGGGGACAGAGGGACGCCGTGGGAAGAGGACAGAGGGACGCCGTGGGAAGGGGACAGAGGGACGTCGTGGGAAGAGGACAGAGGGATTCCGTGAGAGGAGTGACAGAGAGACACCGTGGGAGGAGGACAGAGAGACGCCGTGGGAGGAGGACAGAGGGACGCCGTGGCAAGAAGACAGAGGGGATGCCATGGGAGGAGGGACAGAGGGATGCCGGGGGAGGAGGACAGAGGGACGCCGTGGGAAGAGGACAAAGGATGCCATGGGAGGAGGGACAGAGGGACACTGTGGGAGGGGGGACAGGGAGACGCTGTGGGAAGAGGGACAGAGGGACCCCGTGGGAGGAGGACAGAGGGGCACCATGGGAGGAGGGCAGAGGGGCGCCATGAGAAGAGGACAGAGGGACGCCGTGGGAAGAGGACAAAGGGACGCCATGCGAGGAGGACAGAGGGACGCCACAGGAGGAAGACAGAGGGTGACGCTGCGGGAGGAGGACAGAGGGGAATGTAGCAGGAGGAGGACAGAGGGGGACGCCGCGGGAGGAGGACAGAAGGACGACACAGGAAGAGGACAGAAGGACGCTGCGGGAAGAGGACAGAGGGACACCGCAGGAAGAGGACAGAGGGACACCGCAGGAAGAGGACAGAGGGACGCCGCGGGAGGAGGGACAGAGGGACGCCACGGGAGGAGGGACAGAGGGACAGCATGGGAGAAGTGACAGAGGGACGCCGTGGGAGGAGGACAGAGGGACGCTGTGGGAGGAGGACAGAGGGACGCCATGGGAAGAGGACAGAGGGACACCGTGGGAAGAGGACAGTGGGGAGAGACATGGCGGCTGCTGCAGAAAGCTTATCGCCGCTTGGGTGACAGATGTCCCGGGTGCCCACGCTAGTGCACCCCTGTCTGGCCAGTTCCTGGAGCTCAGTGCCGGAACTTGTGGCACTGGGCTCCAGGATTCAGCTGCACTCCCCTGACGGCGGCCTTGCGTGCGGGAAACGGTAGGAGGGTGTGGGTGCTTCTTTTCGTGCGGGGGGGGTGGCTTTTTTGTGAGTTGCAACGTGAGTTGCACCAAGACTTAACTGACACAGTATATGTGATGAGAGCAAAGGGGAAGCCGCCTCACTGGCAGATTCAGGCTCAGTATATTATTATTATTATTATACAGGATTTATATAGCGCCAACAGTTTACGCAACGCTTTACAACATTAGGGAGGACAGTACAAGTACAATACAATTCAATACAGGAGGAATCAGAGGGCCCTGCTCGTTAGAGCTTACAATCTAGTATATGAACAAGTAGACAGCAGCGGCACCCTGACAGATAGCTCTCATAACGGAGTAGTAATCCCTGCTAAGGTCAGGCGTACCCGACCCCGTTCCTCTATTGCTGAGGTGCAAGAACTGCAGGGCTCTCGTATGGAGCAGAGAGCCAGTACTAGTGCCGCTCATCCTTCTGGTGAGCTGGCAAGCACCAGCGGCCTAGTACACCCTGGTCGTAGTCAAACCAGCACTGCAGTCTCATGTGGTGACGTGGCGAGTCCCATAAGTGCAATTCAAGCTGGTGCGGTGGCTAGCACAAGTAGTGTCACGCAGCCACTAAAAAGACAAAGATAGGCCCGTCTAGTCCATAGTGCCCTTCCCGCTACATTTGCCAATCGTAATTGGGAGCCCACCACTTCCGCAGCGCCGGAATTCAGGTGGAAACCTGAATTGCACATAGGTTGGACTTGCTGGACTTGTGTTTTTTTTCAACCTCACCTTCTATGTAACAGTTGTTTTTTACGTCACTTGATTTCTATTCGCTGTTTTTCACGGAAGATCTCTGTAGATCTATTGTGGACGAAAGCAATTTGTATGCTGGTCAATTCATCGCCACTAATCCCCAGTTGACCCTTGCCAGAGATTGGAAACCTATTATGGTTTCCGAATTTAAGACCTTTCTGGGCCTATCTCTCCTCATGGGCATAACTAAAAGGAGGGAGTTGCGGTCATATTGGTCCACTGACCCAATTCACCATATACCCGTGTTCTCTGCTTCCATGGCCAAGACGCGATACGAGCAGATCTTGCAGTTTATGCACTTCAACGACAATGATGAACTCTGTCATCCTCGGGGTGACCCTGGATTTGATCGGCTCCACAAAATTCGGCCCCTCGTAAACGCCTTGTTTACTCCAGATCAAGTTGTCTGCGTTGATGAGTCCCTGATTACGTTTACTGGCCGCTTGTCTTTCAAACAGTATCTTCCCAGCAAGCGTGCCAGATATGGGGTCAAGTTGTATAAGCTCAAGTTGCACATCACGGGACACAGAGCAGCATAGTAATAACTATGTGGGTTATAGGCCACCTTTAGGTGATGGACACTGGCACACCCAAGACAGGAAGTTCATTCCCTATATAACCCCTCCCATACCGGGAGTACCTCAGTTTTTGTAGCAAAGCAATATACGTATATCCCAAAAAGAGGGGAGGGACCTCTGTGTCCTGTGATGTACTCCAAGAAAAGGATTTTACAGGTAAGCTGTTATAAAAATCCTATTTTCTTTATCGTACATCACGGGACTCAGAGCAGCATAGTAATAACTATGTGGGATGTCCCAGAGCAATGTTATCTAAGGGGAGGGAGACATAAACAAAGTGGGGCACCATCAGACTTGAGGACCTATACTGCTGCCTGCAGCACACTGCACCCAAAGGCGATATCCTCATGCCTTTTTACATCCACCTGATAGAATCTAGTGAATGTATGAATTGAAGACCAGGTTGCAGATCTGAGCCATGGAGGCTTGTTGATGCACTGCCTATGAAGCACTAACTGCCCTGGTGGAATGCGCTTTGATTTGAAAAGGTGGAATTCTCCCTTTTAAACCATAAGTCTGAATAATCACTTGCCGAATTCACTTAGAAATAGTAGATTTCAACACTGCCTGTCCTTTCCTAGGACCTTCAGGCAGCACAAACAAAACATCCATTTTTCGAATCTGAGCAGTCGCCATCAAGTAGACTTTGACTGCGCTCACTACATCAAGAGAATGTAGTGACGTCTCTTCCGTAGAACGAGGTTCTGGAAAAAACGAAGGTAGAACAATATTTTGTTTTACATGAAAGCCTGACACCACTTTAGGCAGAAAGCTTGGATGAGGACGCAACACCACCTTGTCCTTGTGAATAATTAAATATGGCTCTTTAAAAGAAAGAGCAGCCAACTCTGATAACCTTCTTGCAGAACATGTGGCAACCAGAAAAACTAACTTCCTTGTCAAAAAAACCAAGGGAGTATGCCGTATCGGCACAAAAGGCTGCTTTTGTAAAACCGACAAAACTAAATTCAAGTCCCAAGGATTCAAGGGTGAACAAACCGGCTGATTAAGCTGCGTTACCCTCTGTATAAAAACATGGACCAAAGAATGGAAAGCAAGTGCTCTTTGAACTAATACCAATAAGGCAGAGACCTGACCCTTTATAGTACTCAAGGCCAGCTTCATCTCTACCCCTAATTGCAGAAAGGCAAGAATTCTACATATGACATACTTCAGAAGATGGCAACCCTTGGATTCACACCAGGAAACATACGCCCTCCAGACTCTATAATATATGACTCTGGAAGCCGGTTTCCTCGCATTAACCAAGGTAGAAACCACTGACCCAGAAAGCCTGCGATTTTTCAGAATGTGGGCTTCAATAGCCAAACCGTTAAACTTGGCGTTTATAAGGTAGGATGGAATACTGGTCCCTGCGAAAGCAGGTCTGGACATGGTGGAAGAGTCCATGGGTCCCCTACCGCCATTTTTATGATCTCTGCATACCATGATCTTCTGGGCCATGCCGGGGCTACAAGAATCACCGGCTTCCTTTCCTGTGAAGAAGCCGCGGTAGCAGCAGAATAGGAGTAAATGCATAAATCAGTGAAAACTGATGCCACGGGGTCACCAACGCATCTGTCCCGCATGCGAGTGGATCCCTCATCCTTGACACAAAGTTGGCCAATTTCTTGTTGAACCTGGACGCCAATAGATCTACGTCCGGGATCCCCCATCTTTGGCATATGGCCAGGAAGATGTCGGGGTGAAGAGACCATTCCCCCGGGAGCAACTGCTGGCAACTCAAGAAGTCCACCTGCCAATTCTCTATCCCTGGAATGAAGACTGCCGATATGCAAGGTACATGCTTCTCTGCCCAAGCTAGGATATGGTTTCTGGGCTGCGTGACTCCTGGTGCCCCCTTGGTGATTGATATAAGCCACTGCTGTGGCATTGTCGGATTGGATGCTGACAGGACAATTCTGTAATCTGAATGTCCAGGCCCTCAGAGCCAAGCGTGCCACCCGAATCTCTAGAATGTTGATGGGCAAGGTCTTTTCGGTTCTGGACCATTTCCCTTGGACAGTCGCCTCTTCCAGGACATGCTTCCCAACCCGAAAGGCTGGCATCTGTTGTTACCACCTTCCAGGTAACTGATATGCAGGATTTCCCTTTCTGCAGATTCTTGGTTATCCACCACCAACTGAGGCTCTGGCGCACATTTGGAGTCAGACGCATTGGAAAATCTAGGACTTGCACCTTTTGTTCCAAGCAGCTAGGATACTGTTTTGCAACCGTCTCAAATGAAACCAGGCATAGGGAACATCTTTGAATGAAGCCACCATCTTCCCTAACAGCCTCATGCAAAGGCGAATGGAAGGATCTTCCTTAGTCCTGACCACCTGGACCAGCTCCTTTAAGGTGCTGATCTTTGCCTGGGGCAAAAAAACCCTTTTCTGGGCTGTATCTATGATCAGACCTAAATACTCCAACCTTCTTAGTGGCTTTAAGGAAGATTTCTCTAGGTTGAGAATCCAACCTAGGTATTCCAGGTAGTTGACTGTGCTGACCATGCTTTGGTTCAAGCGGGCTATTGACTGGTCTACCAGCAGCAGGTCGTCTAGGTATACCATAATTGTTATACCCTGAACCCTTAGACTGGCCAGAGGAGGGGCCAGAATCTGACCGGAGCGAATTTTAAGGAACTGATTTAGATCTTTGAGATCTAGAATGGGCCTGACATCTCCATTTGGTTTTGGCACTGTGAAGAGGTTTAAATAAAACCCTAACCCCTGCTCCTCCGTGGGAATCTCCATGATCACAGAGCACTGCGTCCCGATCCAACCCTGTTGTGTGGCATAGCGAATGAATTTTCGCTATTTTCACACTAACGTTCCTCCCTGCCAATCAGGAGGCCGGTCAGTGAGACCTGTCTCCCGATTGGCCAAAGCATTAGGTGATCCTATTCCTGATTCCTAATGCTTTGGCGGAAGAGGAGACAGGGTGGAGGAAGCCTGAGGAGCCGAGCGGACACAGGAGCCGCAGCCGCCACTACAGAAGAGGAGGAGGAGGAAGCCCCGTCACTCGGTAAGTGCCGCCAGACCGGCCGCGCGTGGGGGTTAGTGAAGTGACAGCGGAGCCGGGGGGACACACCTTGCTCAATTTGATGGGCACATATGGCTGCATTTGATGGGCACAAATGGCTGCATATGATGGGCACAAGTGGCCACATTTGATTGGTACAAGTGGCTGCATATACTGGGCACAAGTGGCTGCATATGATGGGGCCAAGTGGCTGCATATACTGGGCACAAGTGGCTGCATATGATGGCCAGAGTAGACTGGCACAAGTGGCTGCATATGATGGGCACAAGTGGCTGCATATGATAGACACAGTGGAAGGGGCGCAAGTGGCTGCATTTGATGGGCACAGTGGACGGGCACAAGTGGCTGCATATGATGGGCACAGTGGATGGGCACAAGTGGCTGCATATGATGGGCACAGTGGATGGGCACAAGTGGCTACATTTGATTGGCACAGTGGACGGGCACAAGTGGCTGCATTTGACAGGCACAGTGGATGGGCACAAGTGGCTGCATATGATGGGCACAGTGGATGGGCACAAGGGGCTGCATTTGATTGGCACAGTGGACCAGCACTAAGTGACTGCATTTGATTGGCACAGTGGATGGGCATAAGTGGCTGCATATGATGGGCACAGTGGTTGCATATGATGGGCACAAATGGCTGCATATGATGGGCACAGTGGCTGCATATAATAGGCACAAATGGCTGCATATGATGGGCACAAGTGGCCGCATTTGATCGGCACAAATGGCTGCATATGATGGGCACAAGTGGCCGCATTTGATTGGCACAAGTGGCTGCATATGATGGGCACAGTGGATGTGCACAAGTGGCTGCATATGATGGGCACAGTGGACGGGCACAAATTGCTGCATATGATGGGCACAAATGGTGCCCACAAGAAATGCAGAAATCCGCCCATCACAAAGTTTTTTTATTTTGCAGCACTGGCCATCTAATTCCACCCACAACGTGTAGAAAACCGCCCATCATGGACATGAACTCGCCACTGGAGCAAGGGGCACAATCAGACAGAAGATAAAAAATCTGATAGTTATTGCGCGCCTGCGCCGTCTCGCCGTGACAACAGCTAATGTTAAAATCAGCTGTTGTGTTGTTACGTAGTGCGCATGTGTTGCGCATGAGCTGTTCAGCCCGGGCACTATCTGATGGGGGGCACTTCTCGACAGAACACCGTCCGGTGGCGAGACCTCACGGAGTCCGTCATATGCGGACGCTGTCACCGTAGGCCCATCTGTTTACAGTCATTTTTCATTCAGAAAATGGTTTTAACAACACCTGGGAGGCAGACATGTTATTTATGACTCTGGAGACGCGGAGAGGAAAGGATCGGGCTCGCTCAGGGCTGTGTACGCTGTGTTGTTCTGTAATTAGTTTAGAATGTATTTACATCCAATGAACTGGGAGCAAAGGTGCACCTTGTATGCAATACATGTACTTAATTAAGAGAATTAAGCTTAATGGGTTTTCTGGCCTGCGCGGATACAGACAGTCTGCCTGGGACTGCGGCCCCCGATGCCTCGCAGCTGGCCCCGGCTCAGACTTTCTATACGGCACCACTAGGAGACATGGAAGGTTTTTTTTTCTTTCTCCTTCTGCTTCGAAGTAAAACAGATTAACTCCGTCTTTGTAGGATTTTCTGTGATGTTCAATGCTCCGGATTGTAGCAACCATCGCACTTGTTTTCCAGAATAATTACAATGTCCCATTTATTTTTCGTACACTTTTATGGGGCATTTGTTGTTACCACTACCGTCTATTATTGCAATCCTTTCATGCATTTATATAGCGCCAAAAAAAAACTCAAGCTGGCCAAACAATTTTAGATTTTTGAGCGAACGCTGATACGAATATTCAGAAGAAAAGTTTCACTACATTCAGGTGCCGAGACAAGGGGTGGGCAGGAGGGGCGGCTGCCCTGGGCACTGTGGTATCATGTGAGGTGGAAAGGCGCAGTGAGGAGATTAGGAGAGAGGGTATATGTGTTGGAAGGGGGAATTTTGGGGCGGCAGGGGGTAAGAATTGTTCTAGGAGGGAAAAATTTGGGGGGGGGGATATTATAGGAGTGGGGATTTAGGGGGGTCTGTGATGGGAGGGGGATGGGAAAAGAGGATTTGTGCTAGAAGGGGGGATTTTGGGGTTTGCGCTAGAAGAGGTGATATGTTAGAAGGGGTTAGGAAATGTGCTAGGAGGGGAATTTTTTTTTTGGGGGGGGGGGGGGGGTTGTGCTAGTAGGGGATGATTGGGGGGGGGATTTGTGCTAGGAGTGGGGAATTTGGAGTCGGGGGAGAGGATGTGTACTTGAAGGGTCATTTTAGGAGGATTAGTATTAGGAGATGTGATTGTTTTGGGTAAGGGGGCATTTGTGCTGGAGGGGGGATGATTGGGGGGTATTTGTGCAAGGATTTGAAATTTGGGGGGAGGAGGGATTTGTGCTAGGTGGGGGGAATGGGGGGGGGGATTTGTGCTGGGAGGGGGGATTTGGAGTGGAGGGAGGGGATGTGAAGGGGAAATTTTAGGGGTTGAGGATTTGTGCTAGGAGGAGCAATGGAGGGGGGATTTGTGCTGGGAGGGGGGATTTGGAGTGGGGGGGAGAGGAAATTTGTTTTTGTTTAATTCAGTTTCGGAATTCATTTTGTTTATACAAATTGGAATCGATTAGAATTTTCCAAGTTGGGAAAATTTGAATTGTTTCATATTTGAATTGAATTCCATTCAAAATCAAATTTATTCTATTTGAAATTCTAATTTTGGAAAATGGTTGTATTCTTTCTATTCCATTCTATTTTTTTTTCTATTCTATTATTTTCTTTTCTATATCATTCTACTTTCTATTAATTTTAAGTTTCGAAAAGCAGTTATATTGTTGTATTCTTTCTATTATATTCTATTCTTTTCTATTGTTTATTCTATTCTAATCTATTTTTTTTTCTATTCTATTCTTTTCTATTCCATTCAAATTTGAATTTATTCTATTTGAAATACGAATTATGGAAGAAGGTTATATTCTATATTATTCTATTCTTTTTTTACTACTCTATTCTTTTCTGTTCTTTTTCTCCCTATTCTATTATTTTCTATTGTTTATTCTATCCTATTTTATTTTTTCTATTCTATTCTTTTCTATTCCATTCAAATTTGAATTTATTCTATTTGAAATACGAATTACGGAAGAAGGTTATATTCTATTTTATTCTATTCTTTTTTTTCCTACTCTATTCTTTTCTATTCTTTTTTTTTCTATTCTATTTTATTCTTTTCTATTGTTTATTCTATTCTAATCTATTTTTTTTCTATTCTATTCTTTTCTATTCTATTCAAATTTGAATTTATTCTATTTGAAATACAAATTACGGAAGAAGGTTATATTCTATATTATTCTATTCTTTATTTCTCGGGAAAGCTTGTACTCGCTCGGCCGGGCGGCGCATGCGCAGTAACTTAATGGCGTTGCCCTTTTGAATAGATTCCAGAGTGCACTTGTTCCTGGCTAAGACACGGAAGCCGTGTTTTATGCACTCGCGAGTCCAAATCGCTGTAGGCGGAGGAGTCGGGGGGGGGGGGGGGTAAGTCAATACAACCACGAAGTTCATACTATCAATTGAATTGAAGAACAGGTAGCTGACATTTGATGGTACAATGCAAACCAAATCAACCATAAAGAAGTATAGAGAATGAATGGGACCCATTACTCTAATACTAATAAGTGTCAAGTGAGGAGGAGAGTGTGACACTGGGGCAGAGGATGACATTACTGGGGACAGCAGCTGACACTACCGGGTCTGGGGACAGATGACAGAGAATGACCTGGCATTACTGGGGGGGGGGTGAAGCCATGGCATGCGGAGGGACAGTGAAGGACACTGATGTGCTGCCCTGTGGACTGTGAAGAGGTAAAAGGGAAGCAGCACAGGAGCAGCACACACTGGTGTGGAGACTGTATTATGAAGGTGGACAGAGGAGGAGGCTACTGTGAGGGGGTGAGGAGGACACTATCATGTCCGCAGTCTCTGTCCTCCTCCTGTAGTATGTCCGCAATCTCTGTCCCCCTCCTGTAGTATGTCCACAATCTCTGTCCCCCTCCTGTAGTATGTCCGCAGCCTCTGTCCTCCTCCTGTAGTATGTCCGCAGCCTCTGTCCTCCTCCTGTAGTATATCCGCAGCCTCTGTCCTCCTCCTGTAGTATGTCCGCAGCCTATGTCCTCCTCCTGTAGTATGTCCGCAGCCTCTGTCCTCCTCCTGTAGTATGTCCGCAGCCTCTGTCCTCCTCCAGTAGTATGTCCGCAGTCTCTGTCCACCTCCTGTAGTATGTTCGCAGCCTCTGTCCCCCTCCTGTAGTATGTCCGCAGTCTCTGTCCACCTCCTGTAGTATGTTCGCAGCCTCTGTCCCCCTCCTGTAGTATGTCCGCAGCCTCTGTCCCCCTCCTGTAGTATGTCCGCAGTCTCTGTCCCCCTCCTGTAGTATGTCCGAAACCTCTCCCCCCCTCCTGTAGTATGACCACAGCCTCTGTCCCCCTCCTGTAGTATGTCCGCAGTCTCTGTCCCCCTCCTGTAGTATGTCCGCAGTCTCTGTCCACCTCCTGTAGTATGTCTGCAGCCTCTGTCCCCCTCATGTAGTATATCCGCAGCCTCTGTCCACCTCCTGTAGTATGTCCGCAGTCTCTGTCCTCCTCCTGTAGTATGTCCGCAGTCTCTGTCCACCTCCTATAGTATGTCCGCAGTCTCTGTCCTCCTCCTGTAGTATGTCCGAAGCCTCTGTCCCCCTCCTGTAGTATGACCGCAGCCTCTGTCCACCTCCTGTAGTATGTCCGCAGTCTCTTTCCACCTCCTGTAGTATGTCCGCAGTCTCTGTCCCCCTCCTGTAGTATGTCCGCAGTCTCTGTCCCCCTCCTTTAGTATGTCCACAGTCTCTGTCCACCTCCTGTACTATGTCTGCAGCCTCTGTCCCCCTCATGTAGTATATCCGCAGCCTCTGTCCACCTCCTGTAGTATGTCCGCAGTCTCTGTCCTCCTCCTGTAGTATGTCCGCAGTCTCTGTCCCCCTCCTGTAGTATGTCCGCAGCCTCTGTCCACCTCCTGTAGTATGTCTGCAGCCTCTGTCCCCCTCATGTAGTATATCCGCAGCCTCTGTCCACCTCCTGTAGTATGTCCGCAGTCTCTGTCCTCCTCCTGTAGTATGTCCGCAGTCTCTGTCCACCTCCTATAGTATGTCCGCAGTCTCTGTCCTCCTCCTGTAGTATGTCCGCAGCCTCTGTCCCCCTCCTGTAGTATGTCCGCAGTCTCTGTCCACCTCCTATAGTATGTCCGCAGTCTCTGTCCTCCTCCTGTAGTATGTCCGAAGCCTCTGTCCCCCTCCTGTAGTATGACCGCAGCCTCTGTCCACCTCCTGTAGTATGTCCGCAGTCTCTTTCCACCTCCTGTAGTATGTCCGTAGTCTCTGTCCCCCTCCTGTAGTATGTCCGCAGTCTCTGTCCCCCTCCTGTAGTATGTCCGCAGTCTCTGTCCACCTCCTGTATCATGTCTGCAGTATCTGAGGGCAAACCTAGAAAGGAGTCAAGAGTAGGAGCGCTTCCGGGATGGGGGTCACGGGAGGAGACAGACATGTGTGGACTGTGGAGAGGAGACTATACAATAAATCCCGAGCCGCCAAGCTGCTGAAGCCACCTGACTGAGCCCTGCATGGTGCACCTGAGAGGAGGTCATTGATGGCGCTGCCAGGCCAGTCTGAGGGTGGTTGCTTATGTAAGAGGGGAGTGAATACAATAATATAAGGGGGCACGGATATAAAGGTTCCCCCCTATATTATTAACCCACCCACCTTAGTGTATTCACTCTGCAGAAGGGGGCCTCTAGTCACCAGAGCAAAACACCCCCCCCCCCCCTTTTCAGAGTTCCCCCTTACATCATGATCTGCAGCGTTCCCCTTTACACAAGAGTTCCCTTTCACTGTAAGGGGAAATTCTGCAGACTCTGATGTAAGAGGGAACTGGCCAGGATATAGTAACCTGACCTTCATGTCAATGGAGAAATATTTTTTTTGACTTTTGTTTAACTTAAACACATTGCTAATAGCACTAGCTATGTGTTTATAATTCACATATTGACATTTGCACTGTTTAGCGCAGAAAACTGTCATTTTAGGTACTTTTTTTGCAGTGCCAGTAAAAAATGTTGTGTTGTCAGTAAATTTCACGATTTCTGCTAGAAAAAAAAAAAAATTGGTGTCGTTTGTAAATTTTGGCGTCCTGCCAGTAAATTTCACTTCGGGGGGGGGGGGTTGGCAACACTGGCAACACTGGTTCTATTGGATGAGATGTGGTGAGTGTGGAGGCCATTGGAGTACAGGGACCTCATTGTCCAGTGGTGAGATGATTGGAGCTTTGTGACATGGTGCATTATCCTGCTGGAAGGAGCCATCAGAAGATGGGGACACTGTAGTCATAAAGGGATGGACATGGTCAGCAACAATACTTGGGTAGGCTGTGTAGTTTAAAACCATGCTCAGGTGGTACTAAGGGGCCCAAAGTGTGCCAAGAAAATATCCCCCACACCATTACACCACCACCAGCCTGAACCATTGATACAAGGCAGGGTGCTTTCATGTTGTTTACTCCAAATTCTGACCCTACTATCTGAATGTCACAGCTGAAACGAGACTCATCAGACCAGGAAACATTTTTCCAATATTCTATTGCCTGTGGGTATTGTTGCCTCAATTTCCTTATCTTAGCTGACAGGAATGGCACGCAGTGTGGTCTTCTGCTGCTGTAGCCCATCTGCTTCAAGGTTTGATGTGTTGTGCATTCAGAGATGATATTCTGCATACCTTGGAGGTAATGAGTGGTTATTTGGGTTACTGTTGCCTTTCTATCATCTGCAACCAGTCTGCCCATTCTCCTCTGACATCAACAAGGCATTTTCCTCAACACAACTGCCACCCACTGGATATTTCCTCTTTTTCAGATCATTCTCTGTAAACCCGAGAGATGGTTGTGCGTGAAAATCCCAGAAAATCAGCAGTTTTTGAAATACTGCACCACAAATCTGGCACCAACAACCATGCCACGTTCAAAGTCACTTAAAATGGAGTTACAGCCATTTCTGTGTTTAATAAAAGTCGGTAGCTACAAAAAGTGTACCTGCTGACTTTTAATAAACATACACCACCTGGAGAGCTCTCCCTGAGTCTGGGCTGAGTGTAGGATCCGGGAGAGCTGAACCTGGAGCCATAGGCTGGAATTGACGGGCTGATTGTTAGCTCCTCTGCAACACTCACTCACCAGATTGTACAGGACGATCGGGGAGCCCTGGATCCCTCCCTGAACCCAAACAGGGCATGACAAAGAGCCTTTAACAAACCCAGAACTAAGGAATCATGACAGTCCTCTTGCTCAAGTGAAACCACAAAGGATATCACCCCTGAGGCTCACACGGTCCCATATACCATCTTTGGATCTCTTTTCATCTTCCACCGAAGTTCAGCAGCCGTTGATGACTAATAGGGCGTACACACGGTCGGACTTTGTTCGGACATTCCGACAACAAAATCCTAGGATTTTTTCCGACGGATGTTGGCTCAAACTTGTCTTGCATACACACGGTCACACAAAGTTGTCGGAAAATCCGATCGTTCTGAACGCGGTGACGTAAAACACGTACGTCTGGACTATAAACGGGGCAGTGGCCAATAGCTTTTATCTCTTTATTTATTCTGAGCATGCGTGGCACTTTGTCCGTCGGATTTGTGTACACACGATCAGAATTTCCGACAACGGATTTTGTTGTCGGAAAATGTTATCTCCTGCTCTCCAACTTTGTGTGTCGGAAAATCCGATGGAAAATGTCCGATGGAGCCCACATGCTCCGATTGGACATTTTCCATCGGAAAATCCGACCGTGTGTACGGGCCATAAAGCTTGTTTGACCCAATCAAACGTAGGTTTCATTGGGTCCAAAGGTTCCGGTAAGCCTTCTTATTGTTGGTGGGGGTGCACCTTTGAATCATCCTTTTCTTTGTCTATGGGTGTGTGCAACATGAAGTCACATACATATTGAGGACTACAATCATTTTGCCAGACATATTCCCTGAGGACTATTAGGACTTTTCAGTTTTTTATTTACTTTTTATGTCCTCCTTTGTGAAATGTGCATTTGAGGAATATATTGTTCTTCATATTATACAACACATGGTTGTTTTTTATATTAGCGCTACACTATTTTTTTTTTTTTAATAAACACACACTTACCTGTCCCACGATCCAGCGATGCGGCCGCCAGAAGCCTTGGTTCTCTCCTCACCTCTCCCTGGCGCCGGCATCACCCGACTGTGACAGTCTGCTGCGCGTCCTGAATGGCCGATCAATCTTCTGGGACCTGTGATGTGTCCCAGAAAATTGCAGGGAGGGATGGGCTGCCTAGGTGGCCTAATCGGAAGTGGGAGCTGGGTACCTATCAGAACTATTTACCTGCCCCCCCCCCCCCCAAATAAAATGACATGCCAAATGTGGCATGTCAGGGGGTCAGGAGTCCTTAAAGCGGAACTTCCACTTTTGGGTGGAACTCCGCTTTAAAGTCCCTTTCTTGTCCATTCTGATGCTCGATTTGAATCTCAGCAAGTCACCTTCACCACGTCTAGATGCCTAAATGCATTGAGTTGCTGCCATGTGATTGGCTGATTAGCAATTTGTGTTACCGAGCAATTGAACAGGTGTACCTAATAAAGTGGTTGGGGAATGTTATAATCTTATGGAAAGATGGTGGTTGAAATGGATGGTGTTGTGACAGGGTCTCTTTAACCCTACCTTGGCCAGTTTTGGTAGGTTATCCTTACCTCTGCTGCATTTTTTGCTTCTTTTGGGCCATGTGCGGCCGCCATGTTGGTTGAACAGATAACATTCCATTTTGTAATGCCCTAGTTACTTCCTAATGCTTAGGAAGAGATCTATTTCTCCGTTTTTTTTTTTTTTTTAAAGCTCATTGCTCTATTTTAAATTCTGTGGCTGCAGGCCTTCAGGCCTTTACTTATTAACATGCACAAAAATTCCTATTTTGCATGCGGAAAAAAAAAAAAAGAGGGTGGGGGGGGAATTTCACAAAACTTCAAAGGGATGTGCCATGGACTGAGGCGTCGCGGCCCCATAAATGAAATGTTTAAAGAGCTCCTTCTAGTTTTAAAAGCATTTCAAATAGACATTCACAAACAATAAAAGGCGGAATGAACACGGCCCAAATTGCCTGTTTTTGTTCCACTTTCAGCCGCTGATCATGTTTTATCTGAAAATGTGAGCGCCGCGTCGTATACAGCAGACACCCGAGGGTCCCCGGGATTTAAAACACCGCCCCTCGCCACGAGCTTATCAGCCACTCTGAAATTTTATATTACACAGTTTGTCACCGGCTCTCCACAATTACACCTGTCACTGAAACTGACACTTTTTTTTTTTTTTTTTTTAAGCTTATTGACGCCACAGGGCCAATCCCGAAGTTTCTGCGAATTTATCTGACTCCTTAGCCCTGGCGTCTTTGCTCCAAGGCAATTCTATGTCATTGGAATCTTAAACACGGACCTACTGTGCGCATTTGCATTCACAGCACTCAGAAAACAGCAATAGTTGTTTTTCTCGCCGCGGCGGCGTAAGAGCTGGCGGATCGGCTCCTGTTGGCAGATACAAAACAGTACAAAGGTTTAATTAATGGGTTATGAAATATGAATAGGTAGGTAACTGTGAAGAATTAAGAAATAACAGCCACCAATTGTAGATCTGCTGGCAAAGGAGCTTATGCTTTTTATGTTTTGTAGTAGCTCCTAACGAGGGTTCTGCTGGCCCAGATTTAGCGCAATTAATCCTAATAGAGACCCTAAAGAGACCCTGCCGCCAACTTTAAAAAAATGCAGGATAAAGCATGGAAATATCAACCATTTTAAATTTCCTCGCCCCCTTCCCCTTTCTAAGCCCCCCTCCCCCAACCCACTCCCCCCCTCTTCCCCTTTCTCCCTCCCCCCTCCCCTCCATACTCTCCCTGTTCCCTTTTTTCCCCCCACCTCCCTTCTCCTTCCGCCTCTCCCTCCCCCTTCTTTCCTGTCCCATTTTCCTCCCTTTTTTCCTCCCCCCTAACCCCTCCCTTCTTCCTGTCAGAAACCATGAAATCAGACCGAGACAGAAGTACAGTTAAATCACACTTGTTTAACAATAAAAGTAAAAAGAACAAAGTCAAAACGTAGCCAAAGTTCAGAAACCGGAACGGATAGTCAGCCAAGCCAGAAGTCAGGGATTAAAGTAGTGGAACAGCAAGCAGGATCTGGAGCCAGAAGGGATGTCAGCAAAGCCAGTCTTTAAACAGGAATGCAGGAGATAGTTTCTTGTGATGTGACCAAGGCGAAGGCAGAGCTCCTCTGGACTGGACGGCTTAAGTAGGCAGGACTGACGAACAGGATCATCAACAGCTGAGTAACTGTGGAGAGAGATGCCCAGCCCTGACACTTCCCCCCCTTTTCTCCTCTCTCCCCTCCTTGCTTCTCCCCCTTCCTCCCCCCTTTCCCCACTTTTATCCTTTGTTCCTCCCCTTCCACACACCTTCTTTCTTTTCCCTCTCTCCCCTTCCCTGCCTTTCCTTTCCTTCCACACTATCCCTCCCCTTCCCGATGCACTATTTTTATGGGTACCACCCCACCGACTATTGGATATCTATATTCCTATTCTTATCTAGACTCATTCTCCGCACAAATCCCCCAAGTCCGCCGTGGGGGGAACCTATTGAGTAGCTGGGGATTGTACCTGGCTGTGGATCTGCTGGGTAAGCAATTTCTCAGCGCTACTATTGAGTATTACGTTTGTTAATATGCTCTTGTATATTCTGTAATTTGTCTTGTGTCTTATTATATTACTTGTTTTTTAGATTATTCCTCCTGACGAATCAGTCTATGTACCGAAACTAGAAGAGGACTGGGTAATCTATGAGAATATTCCATCATCAGATACTTTTTGGGGAAACATTTGAATATTTGTATTTTGTTTTGAAATTTTATATTGAGACCTATGTATGTCTTTTATATGTAATAAATTATATCATTTTTACCCTAAAATTATTATTGTGTATCAGTACCGATATAGTCCATCTAAAAACCCTCATGGGTCGGAGTGTATGTTTGGTCAGCCTCAGCAACTGTCCCCACGCTCCCACCCCCCCCCCCCCTTTTTTTTCCATTTGAAATGGTTAATTTTAAATATACCACTAAACACTGGGAATCAAAGCATCCCAGAGAAGGACATTTTTTAGTAGCAGCAATAAGGGGGCTAAAGGTACCATAACACACAAGTCATAAAAATATTTGTTTGTTATACTTTAGCATTAAAAATATGTAAATAGTAAGAAATATTAAAAATAGGCACAGAATATCAAATACAAATTCTTCTGTTGTTGACAAATGCTCTTCGCTCGACATGTTTCGCCAGTCGGCTTCTTCATGAGCCGTATTCATTATGTATATTGTCATAAATATAAAACACAAACACAATATATTATAACCAATCTTTTACAGTTAATGTATACAGAGAAGGTATAGATTTAAAAAAAAGCTCTGACAACAAATTCAATAACAATAGTATCATCGGTATCATCAATCTCATCAAATGAGATATTGATGATACTATTGTTGCTAAAATGTTGTCAGAGCTTTTTTTGAAATCTATACCTTGTTTGTATAAATTAGCTGCAAAAGATTGGTCATAATATTTAGTGTTTGTGTTTTATATTTATGACAATATATATAATGCTTTATGGCTCCTGAAGAAGCCGTCTGGTGAAACATGTCGAGCGAAGAGCATTTGTCAACAGCATAAGAATTTGTATTCTATATTCTGTGCTTGTTTTTAATATTCATTTGTATTTACATATTTTTAATGCTAAGGTATAATAAACAAATATTTTTATGCCTTGTGCGTTATGGTACCTTTAAAGTTCCCTTATTGCTGCTTCTAAAAAATATTTTAAATGGTTACTTGTATTGATTCATGTGCAACCTGCTATTGAACTTGTTGAAAATGTGTCCGTGCCAGGAAGAGTCAATTGTCTAGCATAGTCCCTTTACTCTTGCACTGTCAATAGCCCTCTCCTCTTCTGGGAGTACTAAAATACTGTCTGTGCTGGCCCAGCATCTTTGCTCCTCCTCTTAACTCCCTACGTAACCCTTTATGAAGCTGCGGGGGAGGGGGGAAGAGAGAAGGGGTATACTATAGAGTGAACGTTCTGGGTCTACTGGGGATGCTGATATCACAGCCAAGATGGTTGCACCCAGCAGGATTCCTAAGTCTTTTGGATGTCTACACAAGGGAGGCTTTTACAGCTAAATAACTTGTCTACAATACACAAATTATCTAATGGGAAGACTATTGCTGAAAAGAATAGTCTGGCAACAGGGTCTTTTTGACATGTTGCCCATTAAGGGTAAAGTCAAAGGTCTCTTGTAAGAAGAATCCCACCACACCCAGTAATGCTCAACTATGCTTTGCCTGCCCACCACTTCATTTCCCCATTGGACCCCTCTGTAAATACCCAGTATTTTTGAGTATGGGGAAGCATGTGACCCGCTCCCAAGATGCAGTGCTTGAGCATGAGCATCCAATCGCCAGGCCTCGAATACTGTCCCATGAGGAGAAGAAACATGTTTTTACCCCTGTGTAATCTGCAACACTAACTGACATGGAGCTTGCACGATGTTGAGATTCTCTTCTTCCAAGTATGGGGAAGGAAAGTATTATTGGACGAGAGTCGTTCTTATCAAAGAACCTGTAATGCCGCGTACACACAATCGGTGTAGCCGTCGTAATAAACTCCGACGGTTTCTCCAACGTAACTCTGACGGAATTCCATTCAAGAGGTTTTGCCTACACACGGTCAACCCAAAGTCCGACCAAAGTCCGACCGTCCAGAACGCGGTGACGTACAACACTTACGACGGGACTAGTTCAATAGCCAGTAGCCAATAGCTTCTGTCTCGTACTTGCTTCAGAGCATGTGCCGTTTTTGGTCTGTCGGACCAACATACAGACGATCGGTTTAGGAATTGGGTCCATCGGAAAGATTTAGAACATGTTCCATTTCTAGGTCCGTCAGATTTTTCTAAAAAATAAGTCCGATGAGGCCTACACATGATCGGTATATACGATGAAAAGCTTCCGTCTGACTTTTTCTGACGGATAGTCCGCTCGTGTGTACGCGGTATAAGTTTGTCCAAATTGACAAAATCTGTTTCAAGCAAACCTACCTCAGCTCTTACATTTCGGTTTTGGTCTAAATCACCTTCTCAACCTGTTCAACACAGAGGAAAATGACTATATCTACAACTCTTGATACATTCTTGTGATGATCTGAGGAGAGAATGCTCCTTACACTTGTCATCATTGGAATGAACTACCCCCTAATGCCCCGTAGACACGATCAGACATTGATCGGACATTCCAACAATAAAATCCACAGATTTTTTCAGACGGATGTTGTCTCAAACTTGTCTTGCATACATACCGTCACACAAAGTTGGTCGGAAATTGCGAACGTCAAGAACGCGGTGATGTACAACACGTACAACGAGCCGAGAAAAATGAAGGTCAATAGCCAGTGCGGCTCTTCTGCTGGATTCCGAGCATGCGTGGAACTTTGTGCGTCGGAATTGTGTAGACACACAATCGGATTTCCGACAACGGATTTTGTTGTCGGAAAATTTGAGATCCAGATCTCAAATTTTGTGTGACGGAAAATCCGATGGAAAATGTCCGATGGAGCCCACACACGGTAGGAATTTCAGAGAAAAAGCGCCCATCGAACATTTTCCACCGGAAAATCCGACCATGTGTACGGGGCATTACAGATAGCTAAAAAAGATCAGTGGTGTCAGTGGAAACTTATCTGAGAGGCAGAAATTGCTCATTGCTCAAAGGACCCCTAGCAGCCTCTGGAAGAACCCTAGTTGAGAAACCCTTTTCTAAATGGAAGGAAGCAACTTTTAATTATTCTTTTCAAAATAAATATTTACACATTAGCATTCGCGTTAAGGCCCCATTTCACACCAGCGGACCGATCGGGTCCACCTGTCCATTTTTCAGGCGGACCTGATTGGACTACCCATTGTTCTCTATGGGGCGGCCGATGTCAGCAGACATGTGTTACCCACCAGCATCTGATCTGATCCAGGCCACTAAAATCAGACGGATGGAGATCCGTTCCCCATCAGTTCAGCAGATCAGGTCGGATGACAATTGGATAGAAATGGACAGGCAGTCTGTTTCCATCCGACCGTTCCATAGAGAACAGCGGGCTGTGTCCGTGTCTGCTCTGCATTGCGGAACGGACACTGACCTGTCATCTGCCCACTCAGCAGGGATCAGAGGATAGATCCCCCCACTGAGCAGACAGATCCGCCTGGACAGATTACGCTCCGTCTGAAAGAGGCCTTAATGGGTATACAAGTCTATAGAAATATATATCCCCTTTGCAGCAGGTCAGAAGTAGGTCAACTGCCATTGAATTCTGAATGATCTCAGAAGCATCTCAAGTTTAGCGACACAACCCCAAAGCCTGTTGACGCAGACCCTACATCGCAGGACTGGATGGACTAAATGCTGCAAATTTGTCGGCTGCACATTCATAATGCGAATCTTCCTCTCCACCACATCCCAAAGGTGCTCTATTGGGTTGAGGTCTGGTGAGTGTGGAGGCCACTGGAGTACAGTGACCTCATTGTCCAGTGGTGAGATGATTGGAGCTTTGTGACATGGTACATTATCCTGCTGGAAGGAGCCATCAGAAGATGGGGACACTGTAGTCATAAAGGGATGGACATGGTCAGCAACTATACTCAGGCAGGCCATGGCATTTTAAGGATGCTCAATTGGTATGAAGGGGCCCAGAAAATATCCCCCACACCATTACACCATCACCAGCCTGAACTGTTGATACAAGGCAGGATGGATCCATGCTTTAATTTTGTTTATGCCAAATACGGACCCGACCATCTAAATGTCGCAGCTGAAATCGAGACTCATCAGACCAGGGAACGTTTTTCCAATCTTCTATTGTCCAATTTTGGTGAGCCTGTGCCAATTGTAGCCTCAGTTTCTTGTCCTTAGCTGACAGGAGTGGCACTCTGTGTTTTCTTCTGCTGCTTGTAGCCCATCTGCTTCAACGTTCAACGTGTTCAGAGATGGTATTCTGCATACCTTGGTTGTAACGATTGGTTATTTGAGCTACTGTTGCCTTTCTATAATCTCAAACCAGTCTACCCATTCTCCTCTGACCTCTCACATCAACAAGAAATTTTTTGTCCACACAACTGTCGCTCACTGGATATTTTCTCTTTTTCAGACCATTCTCTGTAAACCCGAGAGATGGTTGTGCGAGAAAATCCCAGTAGATCAGCAGTTTTTTAAATACTTAGACCAGCCCGTCTGGCACTAACAACCATGTCACTTAAATCCCCTGTGTTCCCCATTTGGATGTTCGGTTTGAACTTCAGCAAGTCGTCTTCACCACATCTAGATGCCTAAATGCATTGAGTTGCTGCCATGTGATTGGCTGATTAGCAATTTGTGTTACCGAGCAATTGAAGAGGTGTACCTAATAAAGCGGCCGGTGAGTATAGATCTGTATATTAAGCTGTTTTCCTTGATTTCCTCATTAAAAATATTTTGTACGCTGTGCTGTGTCCATAGACATCGCTAAATATGGATTTGGTGAGTTCTTGTGTGTTTGTAAAGAGAAAATAGAAATGTTTCCGAGTGGTGATCCCTCTGTAGAGACAGCAATATGATTTATGTGACGTCTCCCAGCTGGCAGAACATCGAAACTGTTTAGGACACAAGACGCTTTGCTCCGGGGCAAAACTGCTTTTAATACCACATGGAGCACGACCTTTTCACTTCATTCAATTAAACAGCTCATTCTCCTTCTTTATACATATGACTGTACTTCTTCTAATGGATCACCATGTGCGCACATCTGAATTATGAGGAACCTGTCTCCTTCCTGCAGATTAATATAGATGATTTACTAAATTCTCCTTGCTCATCTTATAAGTAGAATCCTTGCAGCTTTTTTTTTTTTGGTAACCCTGTCATTGCTGCTCACCATACATATAAAAGAGCCCACTGATATTACACTCCGATCATTCCATCCCTCCGTGTGAATTTTAGTCATTCCGATCCAATGTACAAAAATAAGAGTAGAGTCGTTTTTTGATCAATTTTGACGTGTGTTTTGGTTGTACTATCCCTTTAAAGCTGAATTCCAGGCAGGGCCATCTTAATAGCATCATGGGCCCCTGGGCAAAGTAATGCTGTGGGGCCCCTACAATGGAGACAGCGCAGGTAAACAGACATCAAGTAGGTAGGAGGCAGACAAGCGGAGCTTCCCCTTTTGGGTGGAGCTCCGCATTAACTACATGAACAATCATTCTGTACAGCAAAAAACAGCAGGGCTGTTTTCAAGGCAGGGCAAAAGGGGCAGCTGCACTGGGCCCTGTCATTGTTGTGGGGCCCAAAGCAGCTGCCTCGTACTTGACAACTATCCTGGTTTAAATTCCCTCGTCCCTTGAGGTTTTAGTCCTGTGCTGTGTCCCGATATCTCAGTGTGAAGTGCTGCTACTAATGCTGCCCAGCTCTGCCCTATTGTTGTGTACAGATGATTCACCAGCAGACCCTGTGTTTACATGTAAATTACCGGCATTCATATGTAAATAGCGGCGGCCGGTGGCATTGATATGTATTTCATGCCCCCCCCCCGAGGTCATATCCACAGTAATCTCTAGAAACCAATCAACAAGCAGAAATTATGTGCTGTAACCTTTAGCAACTAATCAGTGAGCCGTAATGTGTGCTGTAACCTCTAGCAACCAGTCAGTTAGCGGTAATGATACTCTGTAACCTCTGGCAACCAATCGCAATAGCTGTCTGATCTGATTCAGTAAAATGATTTTAAGTCTAGCTGCTATTTATTGTATGTCTTAGAGCAGGTGGAGAGCAAAACTGCATGGGGGGGCCAAGAAAAGTTTTGCCCAGGGTCCAATCAATATTAAAGACGGCCCTGCCCCCCAGCACTCTGACCCCTCTACACCCTAGATATTCCCCCAGCACTCTGACCCCTCTACACCCTAGATATTTCCCCAGCACTGTTACCATATACCATAAGATACCCCTTGTATTGTGACCCCACTACATCCCTGATATCCCTACACTGTTGCCTCTCTAGATCCCTGATACCTCTAGCACTATAGCCACCCAAGCTACCCCAAGCATTGCTACCGCCTATACACCCCAGATCCCTCCTCAGCATTGTTTTCCCCCATACACCCTTGACATCCCCAGCACCATTATTTCATCCAAGTAGTACCCCCTTTTCCAGTGGAGATACAGTGCATGTAAACTTTTAGCTATGTGCCCACCTCCAGCACTGAACTCGCCTATACCAATCAAGCAGGCAGAAGGAGGGGCGGAGGAGGGAGCATCCCTCCGGGCATTCCAAGCTGTTCGGCGCAAACAGTGCTGGACAGCTGGGCTCACCATGACACCATCCACAATGCTAATTCTGCAGGTGGGCTCTCAGTGCAGCTCCCACTCCAGCTCCTACCCCGCAGCCTTCGAGTCCCGAGCATTCAAGCTGCATGGGGCGGGGTCAGAACATCACTGGCGCTCCGGCCCTGCCCCTCCCCCTCCCTGCTGGCTGTGAAATAATAGGTATAGTTTTGCACAGCATGGCGCACCGTTGCCAGCCTGCCTCCCCTGTGTATCTATCACTCTCAGTGCCATCAAGGGGACCCCAATTTTGGGGCAGGATGGACTCAAGGACCAGCTGCTTTGGGGAAAGTGCAGGGGCCCCCCCATGCAGCTGGGGCCCCTGGGCAGTGCCCAGGTGTGCCCACTCATTAAGACAGCCCTGATTCCAGGTATGGCAATTTTTACATAGTTCAGCTTGGACCAATAGTGTATAAGTACCTTAACATGGGGGATCATTAGCTCAGTGGTAGATGCTTTTTCAAGTAAGTTCAAGTCAGTCAGGAACTATATTTAAGGGCCTGGTAGCCCACTTTTCTAATTCCGATACTGAAGCTCGAATACTTTGGCCACCTAATGAGAAGAGAGGACTCATTGGAAAAGACCCTGATGCTGGGAAACATGGAAGGAAAAAAGAGAAGAGGAAAACAAGATGGATAGATAGCATCATTGAAACAATGAACATGAAGTTAAGCAAGCTCCGGGAGGCAGTGGAGGACAGAAAAGCCTGGCGCGATGTGGTCCATGAGGTCACGAAGAGTCAGACACGACTAAACAACAACAAGCCCACTTTTATTAAAAGGAAAACGGAAAGTCCATAAAACATAAGCTTTCCCACACAGAGGTTCTTCTCCAGCAAAAATACAAATTGAAAGTGCAAGCCCACCTGGCTACTCTCTTTAGCATTACCTCTGCTCCTTCCACTGGTCACCCAGACCATAGGTTCTTCAATGCGAATGGCTTTACTCTAATGCCCACAGCTCCGCTGGCCTTAGTCCTCATCTGTGTCTTGCAGACACACATGCTCTGGCTGCCACATGCAGCCTCTCTGGCTCCTGTAGGAGACCTCCTGTCTCTCTTGGGTGGAGCCCTAAGGTATTCCTAAACCTCCATTATAAGGGTTGTGTGCACCTGGGCACACACCCTGCTGGACACTGGGTTGGAGATTCCGTCCCACCCAAGACACTAGGGAATCTCCAAACTACAGAGCCCCATCCAGGAATGAAAACATTTTGGATTGAATATGGCGCCTAGAGTGATAGCTGCCCCTTTAAGAAAGTGTATACTTGATAAGTGAATAGGCAAAATAGCCATTTATTCAAAGCGCAATTTGATCTATGGTAAAAAGTGGTCAAACACCTCTGGTGAGTTGCCATCTACCTCATGAGCACTCGTGGTGAAGCTTGTATTTAAAGGAACATCAAACCAGAAGATTTTATGTTTATGGTGTTGGGTTTGTCACTTTGGACTTTAATAGTTTGCCTTTTTATTTGCACATGGTTTACGCATACCAATTCATAGGTTGTATCCATTTATTCACAATGTTTTATAGTGCCTACCCATCCAGGAATACCAAAACCTGGAGAAAGCTGCAAAAGCATTCTCCATTCAACATCTATGCTCTGTAGTCCTGCACTGAGCCAATGTGCACACCCTGTGTCCTTTAACTGACAAATTTCATAGTGACAGAGTCTCATCCTGTCACAGTATGTATGTGCCATACCTGTTGGATTGCTTTGAAAGATGGAAATCACTGTAGTAGGCAACACTACTAGTGATCTCCACTAGCTTCCAGGTCCCATGGCGAGCAGCTACCCCACTGTATTATGAACACAAGAGATCGACCAATCAGCACAGGCACCATTTAGAGAACACTTTTCATTTTCTCAATGAATGCAAAGTGTCCTCTGACTGGACTAAGTGGAGATTGAGATGTTAAATCGCTGCCTCTCCACCTCCATGTTGGAACAGTGTAATTACGCAAAAAATTGCCATATTTAAACCTTAGCTTTAAAACCCAACTTCAATCAAAATGTTTTACTTCTTTTGGATGGAATTGGGAAGGGTTACAGCCTGTGTCAATGTGTTGGAAGACAGAAAGGGATATAAAATCTCTCCAAGGGGACATATACTGTATAGAACCAAACACACATTGTTATGCTGATGGAATAGAAGAATGTCTGACAATGTCTGATTGCTCTCTTTGCCTTTCTGTTCCGGTGTTCTGCCGAGAAAGTTCCGATCGGCGTATAAGTTCCCCCCTCTACTGCGCCTGCGCAGTAGGTATCGGCGGAAATAGCCGAAGCAGAACAGCTGAAAATCAGCTGTACGCGGCGCCTGTAAGAGGCGCTCGGCACTTTTAGATTCCCCCTCTAGGTCCACTTGGATGGTGGGGAAGGAACCTGGACCCAGAGCGCAGGCGCCGTGTACAGCTGATTGAAGCATTTGAGCTTCGGCTATCTCCGGCGGCTGAGAGTAGTATGTACTGCGCAGGCGCTGCGCCTGCGCAGTACAGGGGGGGAACTTATCCGCCGAGGGAACATTCTCGGCAAGACACCGGTAATGCCCTCACCTCTCATAAAAAACAAAGAAAAAAAAACGGTTTTGAGACAACTCTACTATCCTTATGGATTAAAGGGGGAAGGAACAGTATGTCTAAGTTAATACTACCAGATCATAACCCTTGGAGGTTTGAAACAACTACTCCACTATCCTTATAGATAAAAGAGGGAAGGTATGTCTAAGTCAATACTGCCAGGTATTAACCCTTGGGGTTAATACCTGGCAGTATTGACTTAGACATACCTTCCCTCTTTTCATTATAAGGATAGTGGTGTCATGTCAAAATAATTTTTTTTCTTTTTTTTCCTTATAGATTTTTGTACCAAGGACGCCTCTACTTACATGGAAAAGAGGAATGAATAGAGGATATTTTATGGCATGTGTTCTTATACTGCCCCCACCTCCCATTTCTTGTACAATTGTCACAGGGACAGCAAGTGAATAAAAATCCCTCTGATGGAGCCACAGACCAAAAATTTGTTGGCAGAACATAACAAAAAAAATTATAGGATGAAGAAACACAGGAAGAAAGCTTGATCCCATGACCTGTCATAAGATTGGCTTTCCTCCGATCATTTAATTTTCTGGGCCATGGACTCACCATTGGACGATGATTGGCCCAGCAATGTCTCATGGAAAAACCCAGTACTTGCAGATATAGAAGAGCATGTAGCTCACTCCATCAGCCACCAGTACTGAACAGAGCGACAGTGGAGTTAAGTATTTGGAAATTGAAAACAAAGCTGTTGCCTTTCTCTGAACAGGCACACCACAAGTTTGCATTAAACTGGTCTTATTTAATCTTTAAACTGGATAGTATCAATATATTTTAGTGTTTTCAAAGAAAAAATACACATATACTGTATATCTTATAATTATGAACTTACAAAATATATTCGTAGTTGCTCATTATTTATTGAGAGCTCCCAAACTTATTTTGCTGGTTTTGCTAGTATCATAGGGAGCCTACTGTTTTCCTGTGTATTTTGAAAGTTGAGTTTATAGGTTGACGTTAAAGAACTTTATCGATATAGACATATGTCAGCTGCCATTGCTGATTTGTGTTTGAAACTCCAGTTCTGCCACTCTTATCTTTCCTTCATTACTTGGTGGTTCACTGACCTGAAACATGGCCTAAAGTATTTTGACACCACTCCAAAGAGTTGAGTTCAGGTATTTCCAGTGAAGGCTACAGCCGATATTACTGTACATAAAATGCATTTTAAACAAATATGTACTTCCAACCTTGTAGTAAGAGTTTGGTGAAGGCTCTTTTCTGTTCCAGCATGCCTGAGCCGACAAAGTCGGCACCATAAAGACATGGTTTGAGGAGTTTGGTGTGGAGGAACTTGAGTGGCCCACACAGAGCCCGAACCTCAACCCTACTAAACATCTTTGGGATGAATTGGAATGCCAATTTGCGAGCCATGTCTTCATTTTCAGTAAATACAGAAACTACCTGCTTATCTTGCCAAAAAAGTTGTGTCCGTGTCACTTCCTGTGGGATGCAACAAAGAATATCTTTCTTCTTAGCCATCTTTTGTAAACAACCAGTTGCCCTTGTGATGGGGATGAAGAGATACATACATGTTTGTAGTCCATATCAGGAGAGCAGCTTAGGGTGACAACCATGGCTCCCTCCATAGATAAGGTGGAGGAATAACGTTCCCACTCAGGGATCTGATGTGTGTTATTTTCAGGAATATGAGATAATTTAAGCTTGGAAAATAAGCTTGGAAAAAGAAAATAAAGGCAGCTATGACACCAACAACTAGTAAGCTGCGAGTTAGTAAAATTTGGGTTTTGGGTTTCGATACACTACATAACAAAAAAAAAAAGTGAAGTAATTTAAAACATTTTTAATTAGAATAGTGTAAAAATCTGAAAAAAATGTCAAATTGGAAAGCAAAATGGGAGAAAAAAAACTTTTATATTTTGCAAAGCAAGAGGCCTGTATAAGTACTCATATTTCACCATAAAACTCCAGCAAGGAGCATTGTTTGCCATACAGGTAGGCACTTGACAGAAAATCTCCAAATCTGTGCGTGAAATTCCATCCTAAAAATATGGAATGGCAAAAATGTCAATTTAGCCCTCTATAAACTTTACCGGCACTCAAAAATGCTTTACCCACTAAACCTACCCCATACGGTTGCTTTGTATTGTTTGGGTTACCCTGTTCTTCAACGCCGCCATCGCGGCGGGAAAGAATTTTGAATTGTCCACAGCGCTCTCCCTGTGCTTCCCCTATCTCTGCATCGCAAGAGGTAATTACACCTATCAACAAAAATTCAATCAAAGCTCCTTCCCTTTGTTTATGAAGAGACGTCTCGAATTACAAGCCCCCACATCATAAAACAAGGCAGAAGAAAAAAAAAAAATTCTAATATGAACAGATCAAAGTCCAAAAAAAATGAAATGAAAAGCGGGTCTCTGCGAGGACGGAGAAGAGTCGGGGATAGGAGAGGAGGAGGAAGGTAGACATTCCAGAATGAAGGATTGTCTTCACTTGCCTTTGATCAAAGGCCCAGCTTGGTTTTTCATCTTTTATGACGGTGGTGGGAGATAGGAGAGGGAAAAAATATATCACATTTTTTTTTATTATTCAGATGAGTATCTAAAGGCTTTTTACCTCTCTTCTATACTGGGAGTGAGAGGAGGAAACGTCTGCGATATTAAAGGATGAGGGCACTACGACAAGGGTTTAATATCGTCTTTTTTTGTGTGTGTTTTTGGAAAGAGATAGAATGCAAACTGAAAAATGTGTTTACCCTCTCCCGGGTGGGCTGCAGCTTCAGGCGGAAGACACAGCAATTTATTATTAAAGGTTTTTTTACATAAAGTAATTTATATATATATAGAGAGAGAGAGAGAGAGAGAGAGAGAGAGAGAGAGAGAGAGAGAGAGAGAGAGAGAGAATATATCTCTATATAATATCTCTCTCTCTCTCTCTTTCTCTCTATATAAAATATCTATCTATCTATCTATCTATCTATCTATCTATCTATCTATCTATCTATCTATCTATCTATCTATCTATCTATCATATATCTATCTATCTATCTATATATATATATATATATATATATATATATATATATATATATATATCATTTATCTCTCTCTCTCTCTCTCTATATATATATATATATATATATAAAACATTTATCATTTATTGTGAAATGATGATACATTTTTCTTAATCTGATAAAGTATTGGGACACCTTTACACACACATGAACTTTAACGGCATCCCAGTCATATGCCGCATACACACGGTCAGACTTTTTGACAACAAAGGTCCGACGGTCTTTCCGACAGACTTTCGACGGAGTTACGACGGACTTTTGACGGACTTTCTAACGTCCGGACTTGCCTACACGCGATCACACCAAAGTCCGACGGATTCGTACGTGATGACGTACAACGGGACTACAATAAGGAAGTTGATAGCTAGTAGCCAATAGCTGCCCTAGCTTGGGTTTTCATCCGTCGGACTAGCACACAGACGAGCGGATTTTTCGACCGGCCTCGAGTCAGTCGGAAAGATTTGAAGCATGTTCCAAATCTAAAGTCCGTCAGATTTTCGGCCGAAAAAGTCCGCTGCAGGTCCGATGAAGCCCACACATGGTCGAATTGTCCGCCAGACTCGGTCTGTCAGACCAGTCCGGTCGAAAAGTCCGCTCGTGTGTACGCGGCTTTAGTCTGTAAGGTTCAATATTGGGTTAGCCCTCCCTTTGCAGCTATAACAGCTTCAACTCTTGTGGGAAGGCCGTACACAAGGTTTAGGAGTGTGTCTATGGGAATGTTTGACCAGAACCGCATTTGTGAGGTCAGTCAATGATGTTGGACAAGAAGGCCTGGCTCGCAGTGTCTGCTCTAATTCATCCCAAAGGTGTACTATCGGGGTGAGGTTAGGACAGGGGTGGAGGCCAGTTAAAGTTCCTCCACCCCAAACTCGCTCATCCATGTCTTTATGGACCTTGCTTTGACCATTGGAAAAATGGTCAAACATTCCCATAGACACACTCCTAAACCTTGTGGACAGCCTTCCCAGAAGAGTTGAAGTTGTTATAGCTGCACAGGGTGGGCCAACTCAATATTGAACCCTACGGACTAAGACTGGAATGCCATTAAAGTTCATGTGTGTGTAAAGGCAGGCGTCCCCATACTTTGGACAATTTAGTCTTTGGGCAAGACCAAAGAACTGTCAAAGGAAGTCAGGGGCAAGATTGTAGACCTGCACAAGGCTGGAATGGGCTACAAGACCATCAGCAAGAGACAACCGTTGGAGCGATTATTCGCAAATGGAAGAAATACAAAATAAACATCAATCGCCCTCGGTCTGGAACGCCATGCAAGATTTCGCCTCAAGTGGTAAGGATGATTGTGAGAAAAGTGAGGGATCAGCCCAGAACTACACGGGAAGAGCTTGTGAATGATCTCAGGGCAGTTGGGACCACAGTCACCAAACAAACCATTGGTAACACAATACGCCGCCATGGATTGAAATCCTGCAGCACCCGCAAGGCCCCCCTCCTCAAGGAGGCACATGTACAGGCCCGACTTAAGTTTGCCAGTGAACATCTAAATGGTTCAGAGAAGGATTGGGAGAAAGTGCTCTGGTCAGATGAGACCAAAATTGTGCTCTTTGGCATTAACTCAACATCTTTGGAGGAAGAAAAATGCTGACTATGACCCTAAGAACATCATCCTTACAGTCAAGCATGGAGGTGGAAACATTATGCTTTGGGGATGTTTCTCTGCTAAAGGTACAGGCCAACTTTGCCGCATTGAGGGGGCAATGGACGAGGCCATGTATTGTATGTTCTTGGATGAGAACATTCTTCCCTCAGCCAGAACACTGAAGATGGGTTGTGCATGGGTCTTCCAGCATGACAATGTCCCAAAACATACCACCAAGGCAACAAAGGAGTGACTCAAGATGAAGCACATTAATATCAGGGAGTGGCCTAGCCAGTCACCAGACCTTAATCCTATAGAAAATATATGGAGGGAGCTGAAACTTCGAGTGACAGCCAAGAAACCATAAGGATTTAGAGAAGATCTATAAAGAAGAGTGGACCAAAATCCCTCCTGAGATGTGTGCAAAGGCTGGTAACCAACTACAAGAAACGTCTCATCTCTGTGCTTGCCAACAAGGGTTTCTCCACCAAGTACTTAGTCATGTTTTGCTTGGGGATATATATATATATATATATATATATATATATATATATATATATATATATATATTGTCGTCATTTTTTACCATTTTAACCTGGTAGTAGAAAATCTGTGTTTGATGTTTCTTTTTTTGCAGAAAATGGATAAATGGTGCATGATCTCCCTAATGCTCTATCGGTATAGAGGTGTGTAAACTCCTACTTAGGCAACTCCTCTATAACCAAAGGGCTTACAAGGCTGCTCTCAAATGCAACAGAAGAGAAAGAGTGTATGATTTAGTGTCACACCGCACCAGGCACAAGTTGTGTAATAAGTCAATGTTTCAGGGCCCAGGTCTTGCTTCATCAGGGCTGAAATTGATACAACATATACATCAATATGTCATACAAAAAAGAAATGAAAGAAATACCTAAAAAATATTTTTTTTAAATACATGAAAACATTATTATCATATCGAAGGTCAAATTGGATTACAGACTAAAAATTGTAAGCTCTCATGAGTAGGGACCTCCTTATCCTCTGGTATTGGAATGGATTGTAACTGTACTGTCTCCCTTTATATTGTAAAGCGCTGCGCAAACTGTTGGCGCTATATAAATTCTTTATATAAATGATAATAAAAGAATGTTGTTCAAAAACAAAGATCTATGATGGAGATTGTATATAACGATATAAAAAAAAAACTGTGATCTTAATGACAAAAACATAAACCAATATTGATAACTTGATTAGACTACTGATGCTAAAAAATATAGTGGTTAACACATTGTTATATTTTGATAATCTGTATAGAGGGCTGTACAGAGTTAAAACAAAAGTTTAAAATGGCTTCTAAAGATGATAACATAATTGAGAGTAAGGTCAATTAAAATTTTTAAATCTGTGACATCTATCTATCTATCTTTTTTTTATATACAGCATATACTGTATATATATATATCTATATATATATAGATATATATATATCTATATAAATATAGATATATATATATCTATATATATATAGATATATATATATCTATATAGATATCTATATAGATATCTATATCCATATAGATCTATCTATCTATCTATCTATCTATCTATCTATCTATCTATCTATCTATCTATCTATCTATCTATCTATCTATCTATCTATCTATCTATCTATCTATCTAATCTATCTACATATGTGTAGATAGATAGATAGATAGATAGATAGATAGATAGATAGATAGATAGATAGATAGATAGATAGATAGATAGATAGATAGATAGATAGATAGATATAGATAGATATAGATCTATATCTATCTATATCTATATATATAGATATATATATCAGGTAAAAGAAGTGTTGAACACGTCACCATTATTCTAGGTAAATATAATCCTGAAGGTGCTGTTGGCATGACATTTTCCCCGGTCGGTAACAACCCATGAAATCCATACATACAAAGACACCAAAACAAATAAGTTCATAAATTAAGTTATGTGTTATAAAATGGAATGACACAGTAAAAAAAGTATTCAATTTCCAGGTGCAATTCCAACAATATATTATAGCAAAGTGCAGCAAAAACAAACAGGCCCAGTGGGAAAGCGACCCGACCAAGTGCCCTCGCAAGTTGTAACAGCAAAGCGGCAGTAGAGTGGTAGACCACAGGTGCCAACAGCATCTGTCTCAAGGAGCGGAATGTGGCCTGGCCGATTTCCACCCAAATGGGGAGGCTTCCAGGAAGGATGACATGTCGCTGCACTTTCTCTACTCCTTCAGAACCTTTAACTGACACTATGCAATGTCCCTGACATATGGGTGACCTGTCCCTACTCTAGCCACTTGAAAAATGCGTGCCAAACCCGGGAGCCAGGGTCTGAAACAGACTCTGCCTGACCCAAGATGTCCACCAAAGTCACATGGGGTGCCAGCATCAAATTTGGACAGACTGATGAAATCGTAACTATGTTCCTCTTGACTTCTTCCAACACCTACATTGCCGCTGTGGACTAGTGCCACCTGCAGTGGAGAAAGTAGACTGCACCTGCCTACAGTCATGCTGGGACTGGAAGTGGGCTACTTGCACGATCACCAGGTGATAATAAAGGAAGAACTTATGGATTGTTAAACTGCAATATATTACATTTATGTTTTTGTGGTTTCATACGCTTTACTTTGCCCCCCGATTACCCCCTTTCAAAGCTTTCTGCTTAATTCCGGCAGGAGAGAGGTTAAGGGCCGCAGTTAACGTCTTTCACAGCAATTTATTATGCTCCACTTGTTCATCAATTTAGTTTCTGAGCATAACACCCTGGGTAGATCTATATTGTCTTACAATCACCCAACAGATCTATCTTATGATAGGAATCCCACGCGCTTGCTCACTCCCTCGCAGTTTTTATCTCATGAGGCAGCAGGTCCAGAAACGATAAGAAAACTGGCAGTTTTTTTTTTTAAATCTGTTGTCGCCCTATTGGCAATCTCCATCTCTACCATCAGCAGCCCCTGAGACTTTGTGATAAACGTTATTTACTTCGTACTCTGTGATCACACACTGTAACTCTGAGATGACCCCTGACCGCACTCTTGTGTTCCTGTGGCAATATAATGCTGTACAGATCGGTACATTCCGGGGAATCCGCCATTGATAGGGCATATTAGATACCTCTGCAGAGCCTAAAAAGTTCCTCTTATTGTGATAGATTTATATAAAGCCAATATCTACCAAGACATTGTTCAGGAAGTAGACACCTTGCAAATCTCTCAATCAGGAAAGAGAAAATTGAGTACTGTCCGTGATACTTTTTTTATTTGCACTAACATACAATTTTTCAGGACAAGCTTTCGGGGTATGTCCCCTTCTTACTTAATCACATTATGGTATTTTTTGGTGCGAAAAAAAAAAAAAAAAATATATATATATATATATATATATATATATATATATATATATATATATATACTATATTGTCAAAAGTATTGGGACGCCTGTCTTTACACACACATGAACTTTAATGCCATCACCATCTTAGTCTGTAGGGTTCATAGTTGAGTTGGCCCACCCTTTGCAGCTTTAACAGCTTGTCAATGGGATTTCGTCCAGAAGTGCATTCATAAGGTCACAGGCACTGATGTTGGACAAGAAGGTCTGGCTCACAGTCTCCGCTCTAATTCATCCCAAAGGTGGTCTATCGGGTTGAGGTCTGGATTCTGTGCAGGCCAGTCAAATTCCTTCACCCCAAAAAAGTTCCTTCACCCCAAACTCCCTCATCCATGTCTTTATGGATCTTGCTTTGTGCAGTGGTCCAAATCATTTGGTGGAAGGGGATTACGGTGTGGGGTTGTTTTTCAGGGGTTGGGCTTGGCCCCTTAGTTCCAGTAAAGGGAACTCTTAAGGCGTCAGCATACCAAGACATTTTGGGCAATTCCATGCTCCCAACTTTGCACAATGTCCTGACCTTAAAGCAGCAGGAAATAAGTCAAAGGCAAGTCTACTACATCTGCATTTAATTCTGAATGGCCTCAGAAGTGTCAAACTGATTTTGAAAACATGCTGCCTTTGTCTGTCAAGGCCAGATAACCTGGGACCCTGGAGCCAACAGGGGCTGGCCCCTTGAATTAGGCTGAGGGGCTAGTGGCTGGTAGGAGGGGCTCCTGTTCAGTCTATCACTGTGATTGGCTGCATAGTGATGACATAATCTGGAGCCTGTATTGTCGCTTCCCGTCCATCGGAGGTTGGCCATGACCTGGGCGCTGATTGAGCATGCCCCAGAACAACACAGTGACATATATATGTATATGTATATATATATATATATATATATATATATATATATATATGTATATATATATATATATATATATATATATATATATATATATATATATATATATATATATATATATATGTATATATATATATATATATATATATATATATATATATATATATATATATATGTATATATATATACGGTATATATATATATATATATATATATATATATATATATGTGTGTATATACAGTATCGCACAAAAGTGAGTACACCCCTCACATTTTTGTAAATATTTCATTATATCTTTTTATGTGACGACACTGAAGAAATGACACTTTGCTACAATGTAAAGTAGTGAGTGTACAGCTTGTATAACAGTGTAAATTTGCTGTCCCCTCAAAATAACTCAACACACAGCCATTAATGTCTAAACTGCTGTCAACAAAAGTGAGTACACCCCTAAGTGAAAATGTCCAACTTGGGCCCAATTAGCCATTTTCCCTCCCCAGTGTCATGTGACTCGTTAGTGTTACAAGGTCTCAGGTGTGAATAGGAAGCAGGTGTGTTAAATTTGGTGTTATCGCTCTCACTCTCTCATACTGGTCACTGGAAGTTCAGTACAGGTTCCACTCAGAACAGGCCTCGCCATGGTCGACCAAAGAAGTTGAGTGCACATGCTCAGCGTCATATCCAGAGGTTGTCTTTAGGAAATAGATGTATAAGTGCTGCCAGTATTGCTGCAGAGGTTGAAGGGGTGGGGGGTCAGCCTATCAGTGCTCAGACCATACGCCGCACACTGCATCAAATTGGTCTGCTTGGCTGTTGTCCCAGAAGGAAGCCTCGTCTAAAGATGATGCATAAGAAAGCCCGCAAACAGTTTGCTGAAGATAAGCAGACTAAGGACATGGATTACTGGAACCATGTCCTGTGGTCTGATAGAACCAAGATAAACTAATTTGGTTCAGATGGTGTCAAGAGTGTGTGGCAGCAACCAGGTGAGGAGTACAAAGACAAGTGTGTCTTGCCTACAGTCAAGCATGGTGGTGGGAGTGTCATGGTCTGGGGCTGCATGAGTGCTGCGGGCACTGGGGAGCTACAGTTCATTGAGGGAACCATGAATGCCAACATGTACTGTGACATACTGAAGCAGAGCATGATCCCCTCCCATCAGAGACTGGGCCGCAGGGAAGTATTCCAACATAACGACCCCAAACACACCTCCAAGACGACCACTGCCTTGCTAAAGAAGCTGAGGGTAAAGGTGATGGACTGGCCAATCATGTCTCCAGACCTAAACCCTATTGAGCATCTGTGGGGCATCCTCAAACGGAAGGTGGAGGAGCGCAAGGTCTCTAACATCCACCAGCTCTGTGATGTCCTCATGGAGGAGTGGAAGAGGACTCCGGTGACAACCTGTGAAGCTCTGGTGAACTCCATGCCCAAAGAGGGTTAAGGCAGTGCTGGAAAATAATGGTGGCCACACAAAATATTGACACTTTGGGCCCAATTTGGACATTTTCACTTAGGGGTGTACTCACTTTTGTTGCCAGCGGTTTAGACATTAATGGCTGTGTATTGAGTTTTTTTGAGGGGACAGCAAATTTACACTGTTATACAAGCTGTACACTCACTACTTTACATTGTAGGAAAGTGTCATTTCTTCAGTGTTGTCACATGAAAAGATATACCGGTAATAAAAAATTTACAATAATGTGCAAATGGGCATTACAGGGGTTCTAAGCCCTGAACATTTTTTACCTTAATGCATTCCTTGCATTAAGGTAAAAGATGTTTAGGTAATCAGTATGCCCCCCTCACACCTCATTTTACTTACCTGAGCTCTCATTCGATCCTGTGCTGTGCACCTCTGCAGCTCTTCTCTCACTTCACTTCCAGGTCCCACTGGCTTTGCTGGGGCATTGGGAGCAATTCGCTCCCAGTGCTGTCAATCAAAGCCAGTGATGGGGGCAGAGCCAAGTCTGTCCCGTCTGTGTCAATTGAGGCACTAGCGGGGCTCAGGAGTGAGCATGCTCAAGTGCCCCCATTGAAAGCGGCTTCCCGTGGGAGCGCCGACGGGGGACCCAAGAAGAGTAGGCTCAGGTCTGCTCTGCGCAATTCCATTGCAGAGAGCAGGTACTTATGACATGTTTGTTATTTAACAAAAAAAATACTTTTACAACCACTCTAAAGCCCACCAACTGTGCTGCTGCATATAGGCATAACACTGTCGTAAACAGGTTGACGCAGCTTTTGGTGCGAATAGATCTGGCGCCAAGTATACAGGGTGTTTAACCATCTCTAGAAATGTGGAAAATCTTCTAAAGTCACATTTGTAATTACCAAGGGTTGGAGAATGCACTATCTATCCCATGCAGAAGAGAGTTCCAGGGGAACGATATAAGAGAAGTCTTGGAGGTATACGGTAAATGAGAAATGTCTCTAATGTGTCGGAAACACGGAGTCATCCTTGAAGAACTGGTCACCCAAGTGTCACAAGGCAATCATTTTGTGTGCTGGGCCAAAGTAATGCAGCCAATAGCTAATTGGTGACATCACAATGGAACGCGGTGGGATCTGTGAAGTTGTTTTATGGAAAAAGTTGACCTTTCATCAGTCGGTAATAAACAGTCCTGAAAGGAATATTTTCCCGTTCAGGGGAGTTCCTCTGTTGTGACTCTCTGACCTTCTACCAAAGAACAATTTTTCATTGCTCTGTATGTTGCAATGTATACAGTGTACCACCTCCATCATTTCCTCCAGCCTGACATAGAAAAACAGGACAAGCTAATTACCCGAGTTATAAATAACCGTTTTTTATTATTATTAGTTTATGTCAACATTGGACAGTCATTAAAGCCGGGTGTATTAGGGGACCGATCCCTCATGCACATGGTTTTAAACAGTTGCTCGGGTATTTTTTCAGGGCCGATTTTAAGTTAATATTATAACGTTCACAATACATTCTTCATGTGACTTTCACAAATGTGTCATATTTTATTGACTGTGTTACATATGTATTTTCATACATGACTTTATAGATTCTCTGAATGTAAAACAAGTGCAGTCAACACCTTTGCTGAACAACTGCTCATATAAAACCAGTTATAGGATAAGCTAGGAAGATGCTGTATGATTCTGGTTATGAGAATAATTCGATTTTCTTGATAAATATTGAAAATAATGAAGACATGATAGTTCTTATAATAATCGCTACTGTTTAGAATTAAGTTTTAATTATTGATTTTTTTTTCATTGGTGGCCATAGTTCTACATTAATACAGTGCCTTGAAAAAAAAGTATTCACACCCCTTGAAATTTTCCACATTTTGTCATGTTACAACCAAAAACGTAAATGTATTTTATTGGGATTTTATGTGATAGACCAACACAAAGTGGCACATAATTGTGAAGTGGAAGGAAAATAACAAATGGCTTTCAACATTTTTTACAAATATATATGTGAAAAGTGTGGGGTACATTTGTATGGCGCCCCCCGGAGTCAATACTTTGTAGAACCCCCTTTCACTGGAATTACAGCTGCAAGTCTTTTTGGGGATGTCTCTACCAGCTTTGCACATCTAGAGAGGGACATTTTTGTCCATTCTTCTTTGCAAAATATCTCAAGCTCTGTCAGATTGGATGGAGAGCGTCTGTGAACAGCAATTTTCAAGTCTTGCCACAGATTCTCAATTGGATTTAGGTCTGGACTGTGACTGGGCCATTCTAACACATGAATATGCTTTGATCTAAACCATTTGATCTGAACCTCCGCCCCAGTCTCATGTCTTTTGCAGACTCTAATGCCGTGTACACACGAGTGGACTTTTCGACCGGACTGGTCCGACGGACCGAGTCCGGCAGACAATTCGAGCGTGTGTGGGCTTCATCGGACCTGCAGCGGACTTTTTCTGTCGAAAATCTGACAGACTTTAGATTTGGAACATGTTTCAAATCTTTCTGACGGACTCGAGTCCGGTTGAAAACTCCGCTCGTCTGTATGCTAGTCTGACGGACGAAAACCGACACTAGGGCAGCTATTGGCTACTGGCTATCAACTTCCTTTAGTCCCGGGTACGTCATCACGTACGAATCCGTCGGACTTTGGTGTGACCGTGTGTAGGCAAGTCCGTTTGTTCGGAAAGTCCGTCGGATAGACCGTCGGACCAGTCCAGTCGAAAAGTCCACTCGTGTGTACGCGGCATAACAGGTTTTCTTCTAAGATTGTCTCCATCCATCTTCCCATCAACTCTGACCAGCTTCCCTGTCTCTGCTGAAGTAAAGCAACCCCACAACATGATGCTGCCACCACCATGTTTCACGGTGGGGATGGTGTGTTCAGGGTGATGTGGAGTGTTAGTTTCCGCCACACATAGTGTTTTGCTTTTAGCCCAAAAAGTTAAATTTTGGTCTCATCTGACCAGAGCACCTTCTTCCACATGTTTGCTGTGCTTCTCACAAACTGCAAACAGGACTTCTTATGACTTTCTTTCAACAATGACTTTCTTCTTTCCACTCTTCCATAAAGGTCAGATTTGTGGAGAGCACGACTAATAGTTGTTCTGTGGACAGATTCTCCCACCTGAGCTCTGGATTTCTGCAGCTCCTCCAGAGTTACCATGGGCCTCTTGGCTCTTCTCTGATGAATGCTCTCCTTGCCCAGCCTGTCAGTTTAGGTGGACGGCCATGTCTTGGTAGGTTTGCAGTTGTGCCATACGCTTTCCATTTTAGCATGATGGATTGAACAGTGCTCCGTGAGATGATCAAAGCTTAAGATACTTTTTTATAACCTAACCCTGCTTTAAACTTCTCCAAAACTTTATCTCTGACCTGTCTGGTGTGTTCCTTGGCCTTCATGATGCTGTTTGTTCACTAAGGTTCTCTAACAAACCTCTGAGGGCTTAACAGAACAGCTGTATGTATACTGAGATTAAATTACACACAGGGGGACTCCATTTACTAATTAGGTGAATTCTGAAGACAATTGGTTCTACTAGATTTTAGTTAGGGGTATCAGAGTAAATGGGGCTGAATACAAATGCACGGCACACTTTTTAGATATTTATTTGTAAAAAAAATTAAAAACCATTTACCATTTTCCTTCCACTTCACAATTATGTCCCACTTTGTGTTGGTCTATCACATAAACACCCAATAAAATAAATTTTTTTGGTTGTAACATGACAAAATGTGGAACATTTCAAGGAGTATGAATACTTTTTCAAGGCACTGTATACTAAAATGTATTGCATTAACAGCTGTGTGTTAAACATAGTGTGAATCCATAGGGTCTAGGGAACTAGGTTAGATGTAAAGGGTGAGTCCACCTAAAACTAATATTTCAGTTTTTGATTGATGGTTTTGGTAGATATTGAATAGTTAAATCCCCTCACAGTCTTTTCTATCTCTCAGGGACTCTATAATTGGGATCTCTGAGTTCCTGGGTCTGCACAGCCACTACACCCACTATGAGGGATTCCCACCATTTACTGTATTCGCTGCATTCCAGGGTCTACACACCTGTTGTGCCCCTTATGAGGGGTTCGTACTATCTCTGGTCTGAGTTCTCAGTAGACATGTGCAGAACAAAAAAAATGTTTTGTTTTGTTTAGTTTCTATTCGTTATTTACATAAATTAGTTTAATTAAATTAGTTTAATTCGTTTAATTTGTTTTCTTAATTAGTTTTGTTTATTCGTTTTCGAATCGATTCAAACTTTTTGAATTCGAATCGATTAGACAAGTTTTCGAATCAAGTTTGAATAGTTTTCGAATTCGAATAGTTTTCTAATTCCAATTCAAAAACATTTTCGAATTCGAATTTGAATAGTCCAATTTCCAAAGAGAATAAAATAGAATAGAAAATAAAAGAATAGAATAGAAAAAAATATTTCTATTCTATTCCTTTATTTTCTATTCTATTTTATTCTCTTTGGAAATGGGAAAGCTATTCGAATTCAAAAGGTTCTGGAATTAGAATTTGAAAACTTCGAATTCGAAAACTTTTCAAATTGGAATTTGGAAACTATTCGAATTCGAAAAGTATTCGAAAACGATTTGAATTTCCTCCGAATTTTTTTTTTTCCGTTATTTTGGATTAGATTAAATTCGGTACTATTCTAATTCAGAAATTCTGGTACATCAGAATTTCAAAAAAACAAAAAATGAGTCTGAATTTTAATTTGGAATGAAAGGTTCCAGACATTCCTGGGCCTTCACACCTGCTGTGCCCATTTTGAAGGGTTCCCATCATCCCTGCACTGAATTCCCAGGTCTAGCTCCTGCTGTGCCCATTATGAAGGGTTCCCACTATCATTGTGCTGAGTTTCAGTGTCTACACACCTGCTTTACCCATTAGGGGTTCCCACTATCCCTGTGCTGATTTCCTTGATCTGCATACCTGCTGTGCCTATTTTCAAGGATTCCCATCATCTCTGTGCTGACTCTGAGTTCCCAGGTCTGCCTCCTGCTGTGCCCATTATGAAGGGTTCCCATCATCCTTGTACTGAGTTTCCAGTGTCTGCACACCCACTGTACACATTTTGATTGGTTCCAATCTGCCTGGCACTGAGTTCCCAGGTCTGCATACCTGCTGTGCCCATTATGACAGGTTCCAACCATCCCTCTGCTAAGTTTCTAGGTCTGCACAACTGTTGTGCCCATTTGGAAGGGTTCCCATCATCCCTGCGCAGAGTTTCCGGGTCTGTACACCTGCTGTACCCATTATGAGGAGTTCATACTATCTTTGTGCCCAGTTCCTGGGTCTGTACACCTTGCTGTGTCCATGTTGAAGGGTGCCCACCATCTCTGCACTGAGTTACAGTGTCTGCACACCTACTGTTCCCATTTTGATCAGTTTCCATCTCCTGGCATTGAGTTCCTGGGTCTGCACACCTGTTGTGCCCATTATGACAGGTTTCCACTATCCCTGTGCTTGGTTCCCGGGTTTGAAGAGCTACTGTGCCCATTATGAGGGTTTCCCACCATCCTTCTACAGGGATCATGGGTCTACACAACCTGTTGTGCCTATTATGAGCGGTTAATTTCCTTTATTGAACAATCTTACAAACAACAACTTATATACAATAAAACCATAATAAATAAATAAAACAGATTTACAAAATGATTGAATATGACTATACAAAACAGAAAGAAACAAGAACAAAATAAACCAAATTGAGCACAACATAATCCCTACGAGAGAGCCAGACTAAGGAACATCACAGTCACCATGCATATCATATTATGAGGGGTTCCAACCATCACTGCTGGATCTTTCTCTTTACATTATGGAGAATGTAACCGGTGGAGCACACAAAGGTGGCATGAGCACCTGAAATTCTCTGGTGGACAGGAACAGAGTTTGGAAATAACAAAAAGCCAGGGACATACAAGGCTCCAGCTACAACAAAGATATCACATTTAAGTGGACAGGCTCTTCAGGGTTAAATTAGGGTATATTTTTTGGTTTTAATTGGGTGGCAAAAAAACTCAAAGCGACCAAGTCATTGGAAATTAATGTACAGCCTTTCCAGATGGAAGTATTACTGGGTGGAAAGGGTTGGAGATTTCCAAAATGACGGTTACTCATCTATCTCATATACAAATGATGCTTAGTGGAGCGCTATGAAGCTCCCACCATGTCTACATACAGGCCATGGGCCGGAGCCGAGATAAAGAATTGTGCTGTTACAGAGATGCCGCTTCAGACAGTTCTCACATCACAAGATTGTGGCTTTGTAGATAATAACAATATCTTGTGATAAGATGAACTCTCTTCTCTCCTTTTTTATCTCTCTTCTGTATTGAAGAGATAAAACCAGGAGAGTCACTACCTGATCTGTTGTAGAAGCCTCATAGAGCCATAAATATCACACCAACATAGGCACTAGACGGTTCTCATAGATTACCATGACGCTTCTGGTGAAATTATTAGGGAATTGTACAAGTCAGAGGTGCCCAGGGCCCCCATGTGTTGAGGCCTAAGTTGACAGCTAGCTGGCTCTTGTTTTAAGACCCAATGTTGAGCTGTCTCCTCAAATAAATTGCTAAAATTTACAAAAAACAAACCTGCACCACCAAGTGTACACACAAGGGGAACCAAAATAGAGCCACAAGAAAAAGTACCCCAACACCAAAAAGTGTATAAAAAAATGAAAAAGAATTTTATTATAAATACATGACAGTGAACAATTGTACAACGTCCCACAAATATAACCAACAAAAATATACAACTCCTCCACCCCCCCCCCCCCCCCCCCCCACACCCAAAAAAACTTCACTATAAATGACATGACACCATGGGGTCTATTTATAAAGCAGAGAATGTGACTTCCACCAAACATTTTCTGGTGAAGTGTCAATCATCGGCATTTTAAAACATGTGGACAAGGTTCTCCACCAGTGAATGTTTGGATGGAAGTCCTATTCTGTGCTTTATAAGTCCTATAAAATTGTACAACATCCCACAAATATAACCCCCAGATTAAAAAACATTACATGAAACAATACAATTGTACAAAATCCCAAAAATATAACCTACCGATGAAAAAAATAAATCATAAAACTCCTCCCAAAAATAGCTTTATTATAAATTGCACAACATTATACAGTAGTAAAACACCCCACTATTATAACTCACTAATTTAAAAAAAAACTTATTAAGCATACTACCCCTTCTAAAAAAAAAAACAAAAAAAAAACTTTACTATAAATTACAAGACGCTCTACAACTGTGCAACATCCCACAAATATAACCCACTGATGAATACAAAATAAAAACAAACCCTCCAAAAAAAATGTCATTCTAAATTACACAACACTCTACAATTGTAAAACACCCCGCAAATATAACCCTCAGATTAAAAAAAAAAAAAATAGAAAAACATACAACCTCTCCCCCCAAAAAATAACTTTATATAAAACTATGAGTTATAAATGGCATTACACTACACAGTTGTGCAGCATACCACAAAATATAACTCACAGAAGAAAAACAAAAAATCGTTGAAAAACATACAACCCCCCCCCCCCTCCCCCAAAAAAATTTATTCTAAATTACACAACACTATACAATCGTACAACACCCCACAAATATAGGTCACAGATTAAAAGAAAAATAAAAACTTTTTAAAACATACAACCTCACCCCCAAAAATAACTTTAATATAAATTACACAAGACTATACAATTGTACAACATCTTGCAAATATAACTGATAGATTAAAAAAAAAATACAACCCTTCCCCCCAAAAAATAACTTTATTATAAATTACATGACACTATACAAATGTACATACAGTACCACAAATACAATTTACAGATTAAAAAAAAAAACTTTATAAATATACAATTCCTCCCCACAAAAAGTATGATTATTATAAATTACATAACTATACAATTGTACACCCCACACATAAAACCCACATATTAAAAAATATTAAAAACTTATATATATAACCCCTCCCCCCAGCTTTATTGTAAATGACATGACACCATGCTGTCTATTTCTAAAGCAGAGAATGTGACTTCTACCCAGCATTAACTGGTGGAGTGTCAATCACTGGAATTTAAAGCATAAGAGCCTGGAAGATTCTCCACTGGTGAATGTTGGATGAAAGTCACATTATGTCACATTATGTGGTTCATACATAGACCCCTATGCAACTGTACAACATCCCACAAATATAACCTATTATCAGTAATTAAAACATTTTAAAAAATATACAATTCCTCTCCATAAAAAAATTATTTATACCTAATTATACTGTAAATTACATGACGCTATACAATTTCACCACATAATGTAAATCACAAATTAAGAAAAAAACTTAAAAAAATATACAACCCCCCTCCAAAAAGATAACTTTATTATAAATTACTTATTAGAAAGGAAGACGTGGCTTGGAGAAACCACGAAAAATCTTCAGTGTTACAGTAGAATGTGACTACCTACTACTGTCATGACTTAAAAATGAAAGAACTAAGACTTAATGCTTACTTAAAACCACACTTTATAAAAAAATACAGGCCTGACGAAGGGGCCCTGCGTGGCTCCGAAATCTTTGGTGTGCTGATGACATTTCTACATTTTGATTGCCTATGGTTTCCAGCCAGTGGGCATTACAGCACCCATCACTACTACAGCCATTTTCAGGAACGTGTGCGTGGAGAATATTACGTTTGGACTTACTAAAACCAGTGCATTGGGGGCCAATTTCACCTACATTGGTGGTCAGTAGGAATGATGGATCCCTTACAGTGGTGGTCCAAATGCCACCACTAAGGACAGCTAGGATGATTATTAAGATCGTGCTGTTGGTTTTGCCAAGTGATGTTGGTCCCGGGATCTATGCAGATGCCAACAAATGGGAGGTCAGCCAGCCACAGCTCAACCCAGCCTTTCTCAACCTTTCCAACACAGAGGAACCCTTGAAATAACTTTAATGGGCTCAGGAAAACCCATGCTAAAAATGACTATATCTACAACTCATGATACATTAGTGTGATAGTCAGTGGGAATAATGCTCCTTGCACTTGTGGTCATTGGGAAGAATTACCCCCTTACAGATAGCTAAAACGATCAATGGTGTCAGTGGGAACTTATCTGAGAGGCACAAATTGCTCATTGCTCAAGGAACCCCTAGCAACCTCTCCAGGAACCCTAGGGTTCCATGGAACTCTAGTCGAGAAACCCTTAGCATTTCATATGACCCTAGTTGAGAATGGCTGCTCTATGGAAAAAGAGTATATATTAGTATACTACTATATAGTATAAAAGGGTATTTAGGGAAGTGGAGGTGTGGAGGATCTGGGTCAGCACAGATAGCAACTCAACACTCCCAGTAGAGGACTACATTGATATTGATGGAGAGAGAGGGAACCATGGCTGTGCTAGGGAACTGACTCTTGTTGGAGTAGTCAAATGCCCTAGACCAGTGATGGCGAACCTTGGCACCCTAGATGTTTTGGAACTACATTTCCCATGAGGCTCAACTACACTACAGAGTGCATGAGCATCATGGGAAATGTAGTTCCAAAACATCTGGGGTGCCAAGGTTTGCCATCACTGCCCTAGACAATTCAAGGGCATATTGGAAGGGAATAAAAAAACAGTTTTTAGAAAGAGAAAATTTTGCAAGTATGCGTTTAAAAAACTTGACTTTTATTTTACCTGCATTTTTTTTTAAGATGGTGACAGAGTCTCCTTACAAAATCCTTTCTTGAGAATGAAATACGTATTTCCATTGGAGTAGATCAGTGTTTTTTTAGGACCTTCAGAAGGTTTTCCGTTTGCATTCAGTCTAGAAGGAGAATTTTTTTTCCGCCTGTAAGTCAGAACAGGCTCGCAGCTCTTCCCTTTTTTTTTGTTTTTTTTTTTGTTTTGGCATTCGGACAGATGGGTCGGCGCGCAAAGGACAGCTTCCAATCACCCAGGGTAACGTAAACTCGCCTCTGAAGACTCAGAGTTAAAATATGTTCTTAATAAAAATATAACATTTTATGGTCATTATGTGATACAGTCGACTTAAAAAGAGCAGAACTGCTGAGAGAGCCATTTCCAATAAAGCTCTCAGATTTCGAGACTCGGGTCAAGAGCCCGCGGAGAAAAATTAAAGAAAACACGAACTCATGCACAAATTAATTAAAGATATTTCCACTAATAAATTGGAGCAGTGTCCCCAGGCAAGACCAGCCTCTCCGCACAAATGTGGTAATATTCAAGCTGTGGTTTCTCCATAAAAATGAGCAGTTCAAAAACGTTTACAATCAAATAGGCGGCTCAGTGTAACGGAATGAGGGGAGAGAACGGCAGTCCGCGGAAATTTCTGCAGAATTTGAAAATACTTCAAATACATCAATGATACACAAAAGGAAAAAAAAGAGCCTGGAGGAAATCCAGAAAGTATCGCTCAATCCTCGACCTCGTGATGAAACAAATCGGAGTTTTGGAAGACGTAGGCTCTGCTCTAGTTGGCTGCAGGAAAACAAAATTAAAAACAGCTTCGGAAACTTCTTGCGTAACAGTTGATACATCGATTTTACACGGCTTGGGTACCGGTGTTCTTCCAAAAAAGTCATTATACACCTGTTCTAGGTGGCTCTGAACCAACAAAGTGTACTTGTAAAGGAAACAATGTACCAAAGCCCAAGACTAGCCAAAATGTCATTTTTTGAGGGATAGAGTGGGGAACAGTTAGGCCTAATTTACTCTAGGGGTGTTGTAAAATCAGTCCCAACCAACCCCCCCCCCCCCCCCCCCAAGCTGCAAAGGCAGCCCATACAGGGTATACAAATGTTGTGATAAAGTATTTCAGCAAAAAATATCCCCCCTACCACTTAACCCATTATTGTTTCTCTTTCACTATGGAATCACAGGTTGGGGGTGGGTCTAGGATGACCTGGGCTCAGAGGAAGTGGCTTGAACAATGAGGGACATCCCCACTGCAGATCTCCCTGTCACATTCTGGAGTCAGTATTGAGGGGTAAATAAGAGACTGATAGGTGGAAAGAGCAGAGCGACAAAAAGAATAGCCCATGATTGTGCTGCTTCTCTTTTCACTGTGCAGTCACGGGTTGATGGTGGGTCCAGGATGACCTGGGTTTAGCCACTTTGCCCATTATTGTGCTGCCTCTCTTTCACTATGCAATCACAGGTTGGATGTGGGTCTAGGATGACCTGGGCTCAGAGAAAGTGAGTTGGACAATGAGGGACATCACCACTGTGGATCGTCCTGTCACATTTTAGGAGCCATTATTGAGGCTTACATTGAGGGGTAAATTAGAGACTTATAGGAAGAAAGAGCAGAGTGAGCAAGAGCATAGCCCATCATTGTGCTGCTTCTCTTTTCACCGTGCAGTTACAGGTTGACGGTGGGTCCAGGATAACCTGGGCTCAGAGGAAGTGGGTTGAATGATGAGGGACATCACCACTACGGATCGCCCTGTCACATTCAGAAGCCAGTATTGAAGGGTAAATAAAAGGCTGATGACCAGAGTGACCAAGAGAATAGCTCATGATTGTGCTGCTTCTCTTTCACTATGCAATCACAGGTTGGGTGTGGGTCTAGGATGACCTGGGCTCAGAGAAAGTGGGTTGAACAATGAGGGACATCACCACCGTGGATCACCATGTCACATTTTAGGAGCCATTATTGGGGAGTAAATTGAGGGGTAAATTAGAGACTTATAGGAAGAAAGAGCGGAGTGACAAAGAGCGTAGCCCATTATTGTGCTGCTTCTCTTTTCACTGTGCAGTCACAGGTTGACGGGGGAGGGGTCCAGGATAACCTGGGCTCAGAGGAAGTGAGTTGAATGATGAGGGACATCACCACTACGGATCACCCTGTCACATTCAGGAGCCGGTATTAAAGGGTAAATAAAAGGCTGATAGAAAGAAAGAGCAGAGTGACAAAGAGAATAGCCCATGATTGTGCTCCTTCTCCTTCCACTGTGCAGTCAAAGGTTGGGGGTGGGTCAAGGATGACCTGGGCTTAGAGGAAGTGAGTAAACAATGCGGGACATCACCAGCGCGGATTGCCATGTCACATTCAGGAGCCAGTATTGCCTGCTGAATGCAACCCATTCAATGAAATGGGGCAGCATGGCAACTGCTCTGCAACTGTGTGCAATACGTGTGGTGCAGAGCAGTGATGTGGGATTTTAGGGGCTACAAACAGGTGGTAAGGAGGCAACCCAATGCCTTCTCACCACCTGCCAAATGCCCTCTGAAAATGGTTTTTATTACCAAAAATATGTAGAAGAACACATATTGGGCTAAACTGAGAAAAAAATTAGCTTTTTTTTTAAATTGGGTATATTTATTATAGCAAAAAGTACAAAATAATGTGTTTTTTTTTTTCTTCAAAATTGTCGCTTTTTTTGTTTATAGCGCAAAAAATAAAAACCGCAGAGATGATCAAAAACCACCAAAAGAAATCTCTATTTGTGGGAAAAAAAGGACGTCAATTTGATTTGGGTACAACGTCGCACGTCCGCGCAATTGTCAGTTAAAGCGAATAATTGCCGAATCGCAAAAAATGCTCTGGTCATTGAGCAGCCAAATCTTCCGGGGCTGAAGTGGTTAAAGCCCAACTCTAGGCTGATATAACAAATTAATGCAGCTTTGTAATCATAATTACACACTTAATTTTTTTTTTTTTTTTAAAGCAAGCAGTGTAAAAACCTAAATTTGCCCTTTCTTTTGTAGTCTTTATACAGCATAGCTCAGGGTGTGAGAAGAAAAAGCAGCACAAGGAGCCAATCAGTTTATATGCTGACAAAAAACAAAAGCATGCTGATCGGAGGAGAGAGCAGAGTAACGGAGAGATGAGTTGTAACGAAACGTTATAGTGCTTTCGTCATATACCGCTTCCTCCCAGTCTGAATCTAGATATCAGATATTCCAACCGCTATCAACAACAAACAAGACGATACTTGTTTGATTGCTGAACATGGACTCTTTTTATTAGAACCAAAATACAAGTCTTTATATACAGTTAAAGAGGAGGTTCCTACCTCCTGCTCATATTACTCCAACAATACAACTGTAACCAGAAACCTAATTAACATGAGCTAGTTTACTAAATCATCTAGCAGCACAAGGAGCCAATCAGTTTATATGCTGACCAAAAAAAGCATGCTGATTGGAGGAGAGAGTGGAGTGACGGAGAGATGAGCTAAACATTGTGCTGCTTCTTCTTTCACTTTCCAATCACAGGTTGGGGGCTTAGTCCGGGATGACCTGGGCACGGAGGAATCGGGGGGGGGGGTTAAATGATGTTGGCCATCAGACTGAGGACATCTAATGGCATAAAAAATGACTGCGAGAAATAGTTTTTTGTGTTGTTATTTTTGGCGGGATTTCTGCTATAGTCTGTGCGTATCTGCCGCTTCCACTTGTCTAAATCAAACAGAACTGTGTGTTCACCATCACAACATCGCTAATTCTAGATTTCTGTTTTTAGCGATTCTCTGATACAACTGCCGTCAGTCCTGGAACTCACAATCTTATAAAAAAAAAAAAACACAATGAAGGACTATCACAGTGGTACGTCTATGTGATATTTTTAGCTGCAAACGGAGCTTGAAAAAAAAAAATGGCAACCCTGCCCCCCCCCCCCCCCCCCCCCCCGGCTATGATGCAGTGCGTCAGCGAAGGGTTTACACAGAGGTGACCAGACATTCGCCTCCAACTCTGCAAGATTTTAAAACACAACAAAAATAGAACCAAAAAAAAAAAAAAAGAAGAAGAAAAAACGCCAGAGAAAGCAAAAAGTCCCAAGTGCCGATATACTGTCCATTTTCCACGCCTAAATACACAACCAATGAGAGGCGCGCCCAAAATTCTCCAAAAGCACGTAAAAACATATGACAATGTGCAACATCAAATTTAGAGATGCACCGAAATCTCGGAGGCTGAAAATGGTGTAAAAACTTTGCCGTTTGAGAAAAAGGTGCCGATAATGGCACTGAAAACGCATTTTACCGAGATTTTACTATGCTTACTAGTATGCGTGTTTTTCATAGGTCATGTGACTCAAAGACCGCATCAAAAAATGTAACATGGGTGTGCTATTAATGGCTTCTTGCTGCATTTTCAATGTATTTCAACGGGGAGGTGCGTCTTTGGTGCGTTTTTTTTTTTTTAACTGACCAAAAATGCAGCAAGCAAGATTTTTAACACCACATACATAGAATTTCACCTCTTCCCGCCCAAGGTTCGTCATATGACGTCCTTGACTTTGTGGGGGTATATCTGAATGATGGCTGCAGCTACAGCCATCATTCAGATATTGATTTTTTCATCCGGCGATTCCCGATAGACCATAAGAATGATCATAGCTTGATCGTTCTTACGGGCAACGAGAGGGGACACACACCCCCCCCCCGCCGCCCTCCGGTGCGTCTACCGACTCACCGCTTCCATCGGTCAGCCCCCGGATGGTGACCGTAGATATTTCCGGTGAACCAGATGGTCGCCGGAGTCTCTATGATCGTTCGGAGGCTGGGCGCGATGTTATGACGTCACGCCCGGCCTCTGCATTCAAACAAATGGCGGCGCTTCGGCTAAGAAGAATAAGACCCTACATCTCACCTCTAGGATGGGAAGCCTGAAATAAAAAAAATAAATTAACGATCACGGCTTCCCAGCCTAGAGGTGAGATGTGGGGTCTTATTGACCCCACATCTCACTGTAAAGAGGACCGATCATGCCATATTCCTATTACAAGGGATGTTTACATTCCTTGTAATAGGAATAAAAGTGATCATTTTTTTTTTTTTTTAAAGTGTCAAACTAAAAAAAGAAAAGTAAAATTAACAAAAAAAAAAAAAAAAATTTAAAGCGCCCCTGTCCCCGTGTGCTCGCACGCAGAAGCGAACAAAAACGGTGTTCAAACCACACATGTGAGGTATCGCCACAAACGTTAGAGCGGGAGCAATAATTCTAGCCCTAGACCTCCTCTGTAACTCAAAACAAGCAACCAGTAAAAATTTTTAAAACGTCGCCTATGGGGATTTTTAAGTACCAAAATTTGGCGCCATTCCACGAGCGTGTAACTTCATCTTTCACATTTGCATTTCTCTTGAGCTTTTCTTGCACTAAAAGGTGCCAATAATGTCAGACAATAAATTCATATTCATTTAAATTCATGATATTAATTAAAAAGCTGAATATAATACAATTACAGATAAAAAATATATATATTTTTTAAAAACTATCATTTTCTGTTTCAGTTTAAGCCATGTGCATCCTGAATTTTCGGTTTCAGCTCCAAAATTTCCATTTTGTGCGCCTCCAATCAAATTTAGACTTGTCTATAGAAAATGTGTGCTGTGTTCTTGATGTAATAAAGTCTCTGTAAAAAAAGATATAGTCTTTGTGATGTCAAAAATCCACTTCCACGCTGGGTGGGACCTGTAGACCATTAAGCCTGGTACACACTAATAGTTTGTACAGCTCAGGTCAGAGCCACTGTACTAACAGTCCAATGTTAGTACCAGTGATGGCCCGTCCATTAGGGGCCCCCTCTCTCCACGCCACCCCCTTATATGCAATGGATGGATTCATGCCTAGCATGAATCTATCCAAGGCCGCCGCAGCCACCCACAATTCATGCGTCCCGCCCTTTACAGGGAACCGGGCGCATGAATTACAGCGGCCAGGGTTTTTTTTTTTAAGCACCTGATTAGAGCCAAAGGCTCTAATAGGCTTCAAAAAAGGGTGGGCTCGGGGTGCAGAGAATGCGAACGGAGCCCACCCGGGTATGTTGCAACAGCGAATGAATATCCCATTGGCCGCCGATCCTATTGGACGCCTAGCGCCGGGAGGAGCAGAGAGGAGACGTACCGCGGAAGCTGCTCCAGCTATGGTGAGCTGCGGTTTCATGCTTATAAGATATCAAAGTTGGTACATGTGTTCTATAGAAATCCAAGAGGAAAAACCGCCACTTCAGGTGAGCAAATCAGTGCTATACGGATATAATTCCTCTACTTGTGATGGCAATGCCCACTCATCGCTCTGAGTACACATTTGGGAAATTATGAGCCAACTACTAAGCCTCCAGATTCCATGCCACACATAGGCCTATTTAGATACAGCCTTATTCCAAAAAGGATTAAATTAATTATTTACCTCAAAATTCTACATACAATACCCCATAATGACAATTTGAAAGAAGTTTGTTTGAAATCTTTGCAAATTTATTAATATTAAAAAACAAAGAAAATCCCATGTACATAAGTATTCACAGCCTTTGCTCAATACTTTGTTGAAGCTCCTTTGGCACCAATTACAGCCTCAAGTCTTTTGGAGTATGATGCTACAAGCTTGGCACAACTATTTTTGGGCAGTTTCTCCCATTCTTCTTTGCAGGACCTCTCAAGCTCCATCAGGTTGGATGGGGAGCGTCACAGCCATTTTTAGATCTCTCCAGAGATGTTCAATCTTGTTCAAGTCTGGGCTCTGGCTGGGCCACTCAAGGACATTCACAGAGTTGTCTCATAGCCACTTCTCTGTTATCTTGGCTGTGTGCTTAGGGTCGTTGTCCTGTTGGAAGATGAACCTTTACCCCAGTCTGAGGTCCAGAGCGCTCTGGAGCAGGTTTTCATCAAGGACGTCTCTGAACATTGCTGCATTCATCTTTCCCTCGATCCTGACTAGTCTCCCAGCTTCTGCCACTAAAAAACATCTCCACAGCATGATGCTGCCACCACCATGCTTCACTGTAGGGATGGTATTGGCCAGGTGATGAGTTGTTTCCTCCAGACATGACGATTGCCATTCAAGCCAAAGAGTTCAATCTTTGCTTTATCAGACCAGAGAATTTTGTTTCTAATGATCTGAGAGTCCTTCAGGCGGGCTGTCATGTGCCTTTTCCTGAGGAGAAGCTTCCGTCTGGCCACTCTACCATACAGGCCTGATTGGTGGAGTGCTGCAGAGATGGTTGTTCTTCTGGAAGGTTCTCCTCTCTCCACAGAGAAATGCTGGAGCTCTGTCAGTGTGACCATCGTGTTCTTGGTCACTTTCCTGACTAAGGCCCTTCTCCCTGATCGCTCAATTTGGCCAGGCAGCCCACTCTAGGAAGAGTCCTGGTTGTTCCAAACTTCTTCCATTTACAGATGATGGAGGCCACTGTGCTCATTGGGACCTTCAATGCTGGAGACATTTTTCTGCACCCTTCTCCAGATCTGTGCCTCCATACAATCCTGTCTCGAAGGTCTACAGACAATTCATTGGACTTCATGGCTTGGTTTGTGCTCTGACATGCACTGTTAACTGTGGGACCTTTATATTAGACAGGTGTGTGCCTTTCCAAATCATGTCCAATCCACTGAATTGACCACAGATGAACTCCAATCAAGTTGTAGAAACATCTCAAGGATGATCAGTGGAAACAGGAGGCACCTGAGCTCAGTTTTGAGTGTCATGGCGAAGGCTGTGAATACTTATGTACATTTTCATTTTATATTTTTCATTTCATTTTTCATTTTATATTTTTAATAAATTTGCAAAGATTTCAAACAAACTTCTTTCACGTTGTCATTATGGGGCATCGTTTGTAGAATTTTGCAGAAAATAATGAATTGAATCCATTTTGGAATAAGGCTGTAACATAACAAAATGTGGAAAAAGTGAAGCGCTGTGAATACTTTCCGGGTGCACTGTATTTTATTGCATTGTATCTGTACTGTCTCCCTTTAAATTGTAAAGCTCTGCACAAACTGTATGCACTACATAAATCCTGTATAATAATAATAATATATGATAAATATACTAAGTACTTACAAATTACATTTTAATTAAATTAATTAATTAAAGTGAATGTGCACAGTAGAACTTTTGTAAATAAGTATCAGATTTTTTTTTTTTTTTTTTTACTAAAACTGGAGAGTGCAAAATCTGCTGCAGCTCTGCATAGAAGCCAATCAGCTTCCAGGTTTTATTGTCAAAGCTTAACTGAACAAGCTGAAGTTAGAAGCTGATTGGCTACCATGCAGAACTGCATCAGATTCTGAGTGTTCCAGTTTTAGTAAATCTCCCCCCCTGAGTTTCCAATATTTGGATAGTAGAGTCTTTTTAACTTAATTTTTTCACAAAATTCTGACCAGCCACGCAGGGGGGGGGGGGGGGGGGGATGGGGGTTGGAATTCAGCGACGCAGTCTGGGGGGGGGGGGCTCCACCTCCACATTTAGTATACATTCAGACAGTGGGAGCGGAGCGCACAGCGAGGAGGGATGGGGTAATATTAATGTATAGGATTCAGCGCCCCAGGCTCTGTATGTTTCATTAATTTCCTCCCCATTAAAGTAAAATGAGGATATCCTGAATTGCAGTGAACTGTTCAGTCCCAAAAATTTCCCTGACCTGCGCTAGAGAAAACAAGGAGATTGGATGTTCCTGCTCCTCCGGTTTAACTCTTTTCAGGGTCGCGTTGTATGAAGAGTTCATTCGGTGTATCTGCGGCCAGGCTCGGGCGAGCCGTGATCCGGAACGGTGCTGGGAAACCAGTACAGTCCTACACCCCTATCCCGACGTTCTCCACGATTCGCCTGTTATCCATCTGATAATTAACAATTAAAAAAAAAAAAAGAAAAGAAAAATACAATGTATCAAAAACCCAAACTTTTTTTTCTTTTTTTGGGTTTTGGATATAATGGAGAAGGGTTAGGCTCCATCCACGCCTTGTGTTCCTGGAAACACTGGAAAAACAAGGCAAGACCCACATTGCAATTGCGGTGTCATTTATTCTTAACCACTTACAGACCGGAAGATTTGGCTGCTTAATGACCGGGCCATTTTTTTTGCGATACGGCGCTGCGTCGCTTTAAATGACAATTGCGCGGTTGGGCGACACTGCACCCAAACAACATTGACGTCCTTTTTTTCCCACAAATAGAGCTTTCCCTTGGTGGTATTTGATCACCTCTGCGGTTTTTATTTTTTGCGCTATAAACAAAAAAAAGAGCGTCAATTTTGAAAAAAAAACAAACAATATTTTTTACTTTTTGCTATAATAAATATCCCCAAAAAGGTTTTTAAAAAACAAATTTCTTTCTCAAGTTTAGGCCATTTTATATTCTTCTACATATTTTTGGTAAAAAAAGATCGCAATAAGCGTATATTGATTTGTTTGCGCAAAAGTTATTAGCAATTTTGAAAAAAAAAAACAATATTTTTTACTTTTTGCTATAATAAATATTCCCAAAAAGTTTTTAAAAAAACAAATTTCTTTCTCAGTTTAGGCCAATATATATTCTTCTACATATTTTTGGTAAAAAAAAATCGCTATAAGCATATATTGATTTGTTTGCGCAAAAGTTATTAGCAATTTTGAAAAAAAAACCAATATTTTTTACTTTTTGCTATAATAAATATTCCCAAAAAGTTTTTAAAAAAACAAATTTCTTTCTCAGTTTAGGCCAATATATATTCTTCTACATATTTTTGGTAAAAAAAAATCGCAATAAGCATATATTGATTGGTTTGCGCAATAGTTATAGCGTCTACAAACTATGGGAAAGATTTATGGCATTTTTATTATAATTTTTTTTTTTTACTAGTAATGGCGGTGATCTGTGATTTTTAGCGGTACTGCAACATTGCGGCGGACAGATCAGACACTTTTGACACATTTTTGGAACCACTGACATTTATACAGCGATTACTGCTATAAAAATGCACTGATTACTGTGTAAATGTCACTGTCAGGGAAGGGGTTAACACTAGGGGGCGATCAAGGGGTATAAGTGAGTGTTCCCTGGGTGTGTTCTAACTGTGAGGGGATAGGACTGACTGGGGGAGGAGACATATCGTTGTTCCTACTTAGTAGGAACAAACAATATGTCTATTCTCTCCTGACAGAACAGGGATTTGTGTGTTTACAAACACACAAATCCCTGTTCCTGCTCTCGTGCACGCAAACGCATGTGGCCGGCGGCGATTGCGCCCACTGGCCACGCGCATCGGGTTCCCATACGTCGATTTGCGGGAACGTGGTTAAAGTAGAAATAAAGGTAATTTTTTTAATTATTTGGGATAGAGTAAGGGAAGTTTATATCCCTGGCAGATTTTTTATTTTTTTTGCCATCTGTGTCCCATTGCGGAGATCTCCCTTCACTTCCTGTTCTCTAGCCAAACAGGAAGTGAGAGAAAATCTCTGCAAATTAAGGGAATTCCTTTGGGTCGCACCAGGTCACCAGATCTAGTGTCCCCATTGGAAAATTTCCTCTCTATTACATTTCTGGGGACAACCCAAAATTTGGTATTTTCTTTTTTTCTTTTAATGGTAATGGTAAAAAAAAAGGACAAATAGAGAGGATGAATCTCCCTAACAGGGACACAGACAGCAATAAAAACCTAAGAGGTGTTCTAATCTATCTCCACTCCATCCAAAACTATGACACAAATGCGCACAAAGAAAGTTGAATGAATGTGCTTAAAACAAAAAACTTTGGACAATATTCTACTAGTGTATGGGTAGTTCCTGGGGCAGGAAGTGAAGGGAAATCTCCCCAAAGGACACAGATGTTTAAGGATAGTTAAGTTGGTAGAAAAATGCCAGTCACTGTACATGTGAATGGGCCCTACATTTTTTTAATATGCAAGCAGTGCATCTGAATGGGACCTGGTATCCACCTCTCACAGGGGACAGTTCTGGTGGGGACACCTGATGTAAGGGGCACTCTGATGGGGACACCTGATGTAAGGGGCACTCTGATGGGGACACCTGATGTAAGGGGGGCATGCTGATGGGGACACCTGATGTAAGGGGCACTCTGATGGGGACACCTGATGTAAGGGGGGCATGCTGATGGGGACACCTGATGTAAAGGGGGACTCTGATGGGGACATCTGATGTAAGGGGCACTCTGATGGAGACACCTGATGTAAGGGGCACTCTGATGGGGACACCTGATGTAAGGGGCACTCTGATGGGGACACCTGATGTAAGGGGGGCATGCTGATGGGGACACCTGATGTAAGGGGCACTCTGATGGGGACACCTGATGTAAGGGGGGCATGCTGATGGGGACACCTGATGTAAAGGGGCACTCTGATGGGGACATCTGATGTAAGGGGCACTCTGATGGGGACACCTGATGTAAGGGGGGCATGCTGATGGGGACACCTGATGTAAAGGGGCACTCTGATGGGGACATCTGATGTAAGGGGCACTCTGATGGGGACACCTGATGTAAAGGGGCACTCTGATGGGGACATCTGATGTAAGGGGCACTCTGATGGGGACACCTGATGTAAAGGGGCACTCTGATGGGGACATCTGATGTAAGGGGCACTCGGATGAGGATAACTAATGCAAGAGGGGACAGGTTCTGATGGGGTCACCTGATGTAAGGGGGCATTCTGATGGGGACACCTGATGTAAGGGGGCACTCAGATGGGGACATCTGATGTAAGGGGCACTATGATAGGGACACCTGATGTAAGGCGGCACTCTGATGCTGACACCTGATGTAAGGGGGGCACTTTAATGGGGATACCTGATGTAAAGGGCACTCTAATGAAGACACCGGATGTAAGGGGCACTCTGATGGGGACACCTGACGTAAAGGGCACTTTAATGGGGATACCTGACGTAAGGGGCACTATGATGGGGACACCTGATGTAAGGGGCACCATCGTGCCCTTTCTTCAGTGCGCATGCGCCGATGACGTTGGCGCAAGTGTAAATGGTCAATATCTTCTAAACCGTAAAGGTTTAGAAGATATTTCCAGTACCTACAGGTAAGCCTTATCATAGGCTTACCTGTAGGTAAAAGTGGTGTGTAAGGGTTTACAACCACTTTGGTTTAGAAGCTGATTGGCTACCATGCACAGCTGCACCAGATTCTGAGTGCTTCCACTGTAAATATATATATATTAAGATCTCACAGCACAATTATGAGATTTGGACCTCTGCTGGAAGAAAATCTTAACCGGACCTTCTTGAATTTTAATTTCTGCTGTAAATAGTTGTGTTATCGGCTCATACAAATGACACATATTGTCAATGTAAAAAAAAAAAAAAGTATACATCCGAAATTTAAAAAAATATTTAAAAAAAAATAGAGTCACCTAAAAAGGAGGGAGCCTCCTTAAAAGGTGAGTGATAACTTGAAATCCCGTTGGAAATAGACTCCTTATCTTTTAATTACCTAGGGATTTTTTTTTTCAGGTTTGTGTAATGTAGAAAATCACATTAATCAGTATTGTCTCTCTGTTTACACCTTGTAACAGACTCTCGTGGAAATTGAAGATCAGGAAATACACGGCGTGTTTCATTGCAAATTTGCCGCACAAGATTGCGGCGTGCGTCTACCTCCATCAGATAGGGTTAAACGCAAGAAACAGAGACATCCATCAGAAGAGCTGACAATCTAATATAATCTAGACAGCTCCGGGGACAAAAAAAAAAGAAGAGGATGTGGAGTTGATGGGAGATTTGAAAGCCGGGATGTGTAAGGGAATTGTCTTAATTAAAATTCTCCCTTTCATCGTAGTAATTATTCGCTAACAAGAATTTGCTTCCCATTTTGTCATTACGCCAACTTAAAAGGGGAAGTGGAGGGAAAAAAAAAGAAAAAAGAAGAAGATTTGACCGTCAAAACATCATGTTGTATTAAAAGAATGATGATTTTAATTAGTCCTGGAACTGAGGGAGAGAGGGGAGTTATTAACTAGTGCTTGGCTGGTTATTAAAGAACAGTTTAATGGAATAGAAGGTTTAATGTAAACCCGTCATTTCCTAAAAGCTACAAATCTAATTACAAGAATAAAACACGGAGACCTAAAGCTGAGAGCGGGGGGGCGGTCTAATATGCTAATTCTGTGCTCTTCCTGCACCATCCTATTGGCCCAGCGCTTCGATGGGCAGCCTTACTGACCAATAGTGAAGTGAGGAGAGAGGGTGAGTTAAGTTTTGACTTCATCAGAAGTCAGAATTTGCATATCAGGTTGGCCATATTTTCAGGGCTGCAAAGAAACTTAAAAGAACAAATTCACTTTCATGGAAAAAAAATCAAACATAATATACTGTGTAACATACAATATATAATTATTAAAAAATAATATAGCATGCTGCATATACACAAGCCATATCGTCATTTATTCGAACTAAAATGATCTTTTTTCAATTCAACCTGCAGCTGCTGTAATTTTCTCTTAAGCCTCGTACATACAATCGGATTTTCTGCAGACAAAACCGTGGACTTTTGTCCGAAGGACGTTGGCCCCAATCTTGTCTTGCATACAAATGGCACACAATTGTCAGCCAATAAACACGAACGTAGTGATGTACTACGTGGTTTTTCAGCTCTTTAGCGACACCCTTTGGGCTCCTTCTGCTAATTTCGTGTTAGTAGAAGTTTTGTGAGTGTTGATTCTTGCTTTTCATTTTGCGCTTTTCATTTCGTGCTTTTCAGTTAGTTTCTGAACAGCCATTCCTCAAGCAGCCATGTTGCGGAATCGGAGGAGATAACGTGTTATTTATTATTGGCCTTGGAGTTATTGCTTTGGCACAAGTCCAGTCCAGGAACAGGAGGAGGAGGATTTCTTGGACCAAAAATTGGTTGCTTTATTAATCGTGACCAATGATGTCATATGCCTTTGCTACAGGAGCTCCAGGAGAATAATCCGGAAGATTTTCAGAATTATCTCCGGGGGACGGACCCCTGCTTTCACCAACTCTTGGCATTGTTGACCCCCTATAATAAGAAGCATGACACATGCATGAGGCTTTTATTTTATTTTTTGGTTGAATAATAATGATTTGATTTGGTATATTTTCTATATTTTTGGATGCATAGAATGCACTTTTTGGTTAAGTTCTATTGGCAGATAGCATGTCTAATTTTATTTGTTTTCTTTTTTTAATGCACAATAAAAAAATTGTGTAGAATAATACTTGGCTCTGTGTTTTACTTCAAATGACAGTTTGGGAGTCGGCAGTTACATTTAAAAAAATACAATGTAAAATTGACAAGGGACACCAACATAGTTGTATCTTAGAACTTATAAACTACGGGATAATGGTGTTGTGGTAACTTTCCCAAATTAAAAAAAAAAATAATAATAATATTATTCTTGATATCACTAGAAAAAAAAAGCCTTTGAAAATTAGTTTGCAATAACTCCATCAGTATCACCAGCAAAGCAGCTTCATTATTATCCCATTAAAGGAGAAGAGAATTGTGCGCTGCATTTCCAGATTTCATCATTTGCCGCGTCACGAATGTTAATTCTCCATTACGAACCCAAGTTTACAAGATCGACCACTTCCGGCTCGGCCTTGCTTCCCAGCATGAGTGTTTGTACTTTGGACTTTTGTCCGACGGACTTGTGTACACACGCTCAGAAAATCCAACAACAGACATTTGTCAGCGGAAAATTTTAAAGCCTGCCATCCAACATTTGTCCACAGAAAAATCCGACAATTGTCCGACGGAGCATACACACGGTCAGATTTTCCACCAGGAACCTGTCATCACACATTTCCTGTCAGAAAATCCAAGGCTTAAAACTCAATGCTGTATAGCAACCTAGAGGTGTTCTGTCCACAGTGTGTGGTGTATGAAACACCCCCAGAAAAGTAATTTCCTGCTTTTGTGATTGGCTCACTGACTTTCCCAGAAGTCTGCAATAAGATACCCCCTGCAAAAGGAATTTTAGTTTGAGTTTTGGTGAGATAATCTCCAAGGGTTACATACTTTTAAAGGGATGCAGATCCTGCAGCTTTTCTTATTAGAACACTGAGAGTGCACCAGGTAATTATAATGAACTACTAGACCCTCCCATTCAGAATCAGTCTGCAAAGGAGATGGCAAACCAAACAGTGGCAGGATCAAACAGGTGAAAATAAGAGGGGAAAATCCTGAAAAAAAAAAATGCAGCCACCACATCTAAGGACTGGTAAGCTGCAATATATTAAACTTAAGTTTAGATACACTTTAATGGTATGTATAGACACCTCTATGTATATGCATTTCTTTTATGAAACTTGTTTTTTTTGCTTTTAAGAAAAGACAGGTTGATTTAAAAAGATTTCTCCTGCAGACTTTTTACGTCTACATACACTCCATCAATGATACATGGGATTTCTCAGGGCAGGTTTCCTAATGGTGACTAGGCCTGTGCCAGGAGTGCCAACACAGCTGCTTACAGTCTCCACTACAAGCGAATGAGACAGTGTGACAACGCAGGAGCACAGTGGCGCACCTCCCTATTTTTTGAGATGGGAACGAGGGACACCTATTAGTAAAAGTATGTAGGCATAGGGCACACCCACTGCCACACCCTTTTAACCACTTGAGCCCCAGGAGGATTTACCCCCTTAATGACCAGGCCATTTTTTGTGATACGGCACTGCTTCACTTTAACTGACAATTGCGCAGTCATGCGACGTTGCACCCAAACAAAATAGATGTCATTTTTCCCCCCAAAAATAGAGCTTTCTTTTGGTGGTATTTGATCGCCTCTGCGGTTTTTATTTTTTGCGCTATAAACAAAAAAAGACTGACAATTTTGAAAAAAAAAAGCAATATTTTTGACTTTTTTGCTATAATAAATATCCAAAAATATATAAAAAAAACAAATGTTTTCCTCAGTTTAGGCCGATATGTATAATAATAATAAGCGTATATTGATTGGTTTGCGCAAAAGTTATAGCGTCTACAAAATAGGGGATAGATTTATGGCATTTTTATTATTAATTTTTGTTATTAGTAATAGCGGCGATCTGTGATTTTTATCGGGACTTCAACATTATTGCTTTCTTGTGGTGGTATTTGATCACCTCTGTGGTTTTTATTTTTTGTGCTTTAAACAATAAAATGCGACAATTTTGAAAAAAAAAAAAACAATGTTTTTTACTTTCTGCTATAATACATATCGCCAAAATATATATATATATGTAAAAAAACTAATTTATGCATCAGTTTAGGCCAATATGTATTCTGCTACATGTTTTTGGTAAAAAAAAAAAACGCAGTGAGCGTATATTGATTGGTTTGTGCAATTGTTATAGTGTCTGCAAAACAGGGGAAAGATTTAGGGAATTTTTTTTTTTTTTATTATTGTTTTTACTAGTAATGGCGGGGATCTGCGATTTTTAGTGGGACTTTGACATTGCGGCGGACAAATCTGACCCTAAATGACACTTTTTGGTGACCAGAGACACCAATACAGTGATCAGTGCTATAAAAATGCACTGATCACTGTATAAATGGCACTGGCAGGAAAGGGGTTAACACTAGGGGGTGATCAAAGGGTTAAGTGTGCCTTAGGGAGGTGCTTTCTAAGACCCCTTACAGACGTTTTAGCACTAAAAATAGTGCTAAGATTAGTAAATATTACATTTTATTTTATTTAATGTGTGTGAGTGAATTATTTTTTATTATATATCAGAAGTCTTAAGCCCAGTACACACGATTGGACTTTCCGACAACAAAACTGTGGAATTTTGTCCGAAGGGTGTTGGCTCAAATTTGTCTTGCATACACACAGTCACACAAATGTTGGCCAACAACTACGAACGTAGTGACGTACTACGGGCGTTCAGGGGTTTTAGCACTAAAAATAGCGCCTGAAAAGCGTCTCTCATGCCTCCTCAGTGTGAAAGCCTGAGTGCTTTCACACTGGGGAGGTGCGCTTGTTGGACGGGAAAAAAAGTCCTGCAAGCAGTGTCTTTGGGGCGGTTTGGGAACGCTGTATTCACCGCTCCCAAAACGCCCTGCCTATTGAAATGAATGGGCAGCGCCACGAAGCGCCTGCAAAGCGCTTCAGCAGCGCCGCAACACGGGCGCTTTTAACTCCTTTCTTCAGCCACTAGCAGGGGTTAAAAGTGCCCCGCTAAAAAAGCCAAAAAGCGTTGTTAAAATGTTTTACCGCTAACGCACCCCCGCCCCAGTGTGTAAGTAGCCTAACTGTCAGGGGGAGAGACTGACTGGGAGTAGAGAGAGATCGCTGTTCCTGATCACTAGAAACATCTGATCTCTCTCTCCTCTCCTGTCAGAACAGGGATCTGCCTTGTTTACATAAGGCAGATCCCCGTTCTGCCCCTCTTTACCGCGATCGTGGGTGGCTGGCGGACATAGAGTCTGCCGGACCCGTGGCAGGCACGCGCCCACAATACCACATGCACGGACCGACGCACAGGTATGTCAGTTTGCACAGCTGAGCCGCCTTGCGGCAATATATATGCAGAAGGCGGTCAGCAAGTGGTTAAAGGAGAATTATACAAAAACAAAAAATTTGTTTAACCCACAAGTGCTTTTTTACCACTACTATTACTTTATAGTGACTTTTGAAATGTACAAATGCAGCAATTTAGTAATTAGATGAAAGGTTTAGCACTGAGAAACACTTTTTGAAAGATAAATAATGCATTTTATATACAACTATATAGATCAGACCAAAATGCTGGACAAATGAGGAGGAATGAGGGACAGAGGGACATTGCTCCAAATCAGGGACAGTCCCTCAAAATCAGGGACAGTTGGGAGCTATGAAGTTGGGAGACAGGACCAGAGTGTTATTACCCTATCACAGGAAATGACTGAACAAGGACCTTGATGGCAGGATCACCGGGTATTATTTTAATGAAATCTGCATATTAAAGAATACTGAAAATGCCCTTTGAACTCTATGGACTATTAGCTCTTCACTGATTGTTTTTGTTTTTTTAATCGTTGTCTGCAGTTTAGTTTCCATTTGGTCTAAGAGGTTGGCAGGCAGCATTCAGGTTAGACGGTTGAAACGGAAAGCTTCCTGGAAGCATGGAAGAAGTCACCGCTCACCGCTGGAATCAAGGTTGTAACAAAAGCCATAGCAGCTGGAGAAACTGTGCCTGGGGCGCAGCAGTGCAAAGTTACTGAAGAAAAGTACGTTTCTGTATGACAGAAATAAGGTTTAGAAAATAAATTAGACCAATTGTGAATATAGCTCAGACATCTGCATCACAGCTGAAATTTACCTAAGCCGTTTTAAAATTTTTGTTTATGAACTGAATATGTGTGTATATATATATATATATATATATATATATATATATATATATATATATATATATATATATACAGTATCTCACAAAAGTGAGTACACCCCTCACATTTTTGTAAATATTTTCTTCTATCTTTTCATGTGACAACACTGAAGAAATGACACTTTGCTACAATGTAAAGTAGTGAGTGTACAGCTTGTATAACAGTGTAAATTTGCTGTCCCCTCAAAATAACTCAACACACAGCCATTAATGTCTAAACCGCTGGCAACAAAAGTGAGTACACCCCTAAGTGAAAATGTCCAAGTTGGGCCCAAAGTGTCAATATTTTGTGTGGCCACCATTATTTTCCAGCACTGTCTTAACCCTCTTGGGCATGGAGTTCACCAGAGCTTCACAGGTTGCCACTGGAGTCCTCTTCCACTCCTCCATGATGACATCACAGAGCTGGTGGATGTTAGAGACCTTGCACTCCTCCACCTTCCATTTGAGGATGCCCCACAGATGCTCAATAGGGTTTAAGTCTGGAGACATGTTTGGTCAGTTCATCACCTTTACCCTCAGCTTCTTTAGCAAGGCAGTGGTCATCTTGGAGGTGAGTTTGGGATCATTGTTATGTTGGAATACTGCCCTGCGGCCCAGTCTCTGAAGGGAGGGGATCATGCTCTGCTTCAGTATGTCACAGTACATGTTGGCATTCATGGTTCCCTCAATGAACTGTAGCTCCCCAGTGTCAGCAGCACTCATGCAGCCCCAGACCATGACACTCCCACCACCATGCTTGACTGTAGGCAAGGCATACTTGTCTTTGTGCTCCTCACCTGGTTGCCACCACACACGCTTGACACCATCTGAACCAAATACGTTTATCTTGGTCTCATCAGACCACAGGACATGGTTCCAGTAATCCATGTCCTTAGTCTGCTTGTCTTCAACAAACTGTTTGCAGGCTTTCTTGTGCATCATCTTTAGAAGAGGCTTCCTTCTGGGATGACAGCCATGCAGACCAATGTGATGCAGTGTGCAGTGTATGGTCTGAGCACTGACAGGCTGACCCCCCACCCCTTCAACCTCTGCAGCAATGCTGGCAGCACTCATACATCTATTTCCCAAAGACAACCTCTGGATATGATGCTGAGCACGTGCACTCAACTTCTTTGGTCAACCATGGCAAGGCCTGTTCTGAGATGAACCTGTCCTGTTAAACCGCTGTATGGTCTTGGCCACCGTGCCGCAGCTCAGTTTCAGGGTCTTGGCAGCAATCTTCTTATAGCCTAGGCCATCTTTATGTAAAGCAACAATTTCTTTTTTTCAGATCCTTGTTCTTTGCCATGATGTGCCACGTTGGACTTCCAGTAACCATTATGAGATATGTGAGGGGTGTACTCACTTTTGTGAGATACTGTATATATATATATATATATATACACACATATTCAGTTCATAAACAAAAATTTTAAAACGGCTTAAGTAAATTTCAGCTGTGATGCAGATGTCTGAGCTATATTCACAATTGGTCTAATTTATTTTCTAAACCTTATTTCTGTCATACAGAAACGTACTTTTCTTCAGTAACTTTGCACTGCTGCGCCCCAGGCACAGTTTCTCCAGCTGCTATGGCTTTTGTTACAACCTTGATTCCAGCGGTGAGCGGTGACTCCGCTTCTTCCATGCTTCCAGGAAGCTTTCCGTTTCAACCGTCTAACCTGAATGCTGCCTGCCAACCTCTTAGACCAAATGGAAACTAAACTGCAGACAACGATTAAAAAAACAAAAACAATCAGTGAAGAGCTAATAGTCCATAGAGTTCAAAGGGCATTTTCAGTATTCTTTAATATGCAGATTTCATTAAAATAATACCCGGTGATCCTGCCATCAAGGTCCTTGTTCAGTCATTTCCTGTGATAGGGTAATAACACTCTGGTCCTGTCTCCCAACTTCATAGCTCCCAACTGTCCCTGATTTTGAGGGACTGTCCCTGATTTGGAGCAATGTCCCTCTGTCCCTCATTCCTCCTCATTTGTCCAGCATTTTGGTCTGATCTATATAGTTGTATATAAAATGCATTATTTATCTTTCAAAAAGTGTTTCTCAGTGCTAAACCTTTCATCTAATTACTAAATTGCTGCATTTGTACATTTCAAAAGTCACTATAAAGTAATAGTAGTGGTAAAAAAGCACTTGTGGGTTAAACAAATTTTTTGTTTTTGTATAATTCTCCTTCCAGTAACCATTATGAGATATGTGAGGGGTGTACTCACTTTTGTGAGATACTGTATATATATATATATATATATATATATATATTAATAAACAATTTAATACAGTGTGCTTCCATGGCACTTTTTCAGTGCTTACAAGCCCAGCACCATGTACCCATTGACGGCTTATGTTTAACTAAGCACAAGCACAGATCCAAATGACTGAACAGTGGTGGTGGATAGGTGGGTGGATGAGATCTCCTTGCACATATTTAGCCATGAGTGTGTTCTTAATAGACTTGAATAGCGGAATATCAAATGACGCAGGCTATTGGAAGCATAGTAGACATATTATAGTGAAAAGGTATTAAAGCAATCACAAGTGCTCCAATCAAATAAATTTGTAGCATAGTAAAGCCTTCCTAAAACAGAAGGTTTTCACATGTCCCAATGCATCACATGATGATTATTCTTCATTTCAGAACAGTTAGGGAGCCATGCAAATCAATGCTTTTCTCCCTTTCGGCCAGATGCACATCCAGAACCTCTAGTGTATAGAACACAAATATCCTAATATTATAGAGTCAGTTATTTAAAACTGAATACAACTGTTTCAGGCTTTTTTGCCATCATAAGTGTAGTGCTTGGAAACCATGGCTTCTATGGAGTAAGGCTTGGGACCCAACAAGGCACAGTAGTAAATGACTTTACACTGCAAGTGGTAAATAGGAAATATACAATTTAGCATTTAGACAATTTCATTTGTTTCATATTATTTTTTTTTAATCCTGAACATATTCAAAGAAAGGATTAACCACTTGCTAAACAGCCGCCACAGTTGTACTGCAGCAGAATGGCACAGCTGGGTAAAACGACGTTACCTTATGTTGCTTCGCCCCTGTGGCCACTAGAGTTGCGCGTACGCCCGCTGCTTGCCCCCGGAGCCGATGCAAGTGCCCGGTGGGCGCGATGACCACCGGGCTCCCCGCGATCGCTCGTGTCACAGCGAGAACCGAAATCTCCATGTGTAAACACACAGATCCTGGTTCTCTGAGGGGAGAAGAGACTGATCGTGTGTTCATGCAAAGTATGAACACCAATCTATCACCTCCCCAAGCAAGTCGCATCCCCCCTTCAGTTAGAACACGTAGCAGGGAACACAATTAACCCCTTGATCACCCCCTAGTGTTAATCCCTTAACTGCCAGTGACATTTTTACAGTAATCAGTGCATTTTTATAGCACTGATCGCTGTATAAATGCCAATGGTCCCAAACATGTGTCAAAATTGCCTGATATGTCCGCCATTATGTCGCAGTCCCGATAAAAATTGCAGATCGCCGCCATTACTAGTAAAAAAAAAGTTATAATAAAAATGCCATAAGACTATCCCCTATTTTGTACACACTATAACTTTAGCACAAACCAATCAATATACGCTTATTGCAATTTTTTTTACCAAAAATATGTAGAAGAATACATATCCTCCTAAACTGAGGAAAAAAAATAGTTTTTTTAGATATTTTTGGGGGATATTTATTATAGCAAAAAGTAAAGTCAAAGTTGTCGCTGTTTTTTTGTTTATAGCACAAAAAATAAAAACCGCAGAGGTGATCAAATACCACCAAAAGAAAGCTCTATTTGTGAGAAAAAAAGGACATCAATTTTGTTTGGGTGCAACATCGAACAACCGTGCAATTGTCAGTTAAAGCGACGCAGTGCTGAATCACAAAAAGTGCTCTGGTCAGAAAGGGGGTAAAATCTTCCGGGGCTGAAGCGGATAAAAGATACTCAAAAATAGAAGAAATGTGAAGCGGTACCTATCCAGCTAGCTATAAATAATCTCGTGACAATTATTAATGACAAGGGTTGCGGGAGAGAAATTTGAATGATTCCCCCATCAACATAGACAGTGCTGACAGGGGAATCCCTCCTGAGATATTGCCTGCTCCCAGCGGGAGGGCGGGCGGGGGAAGCCGTCCCCGCCAGGAGAAGACCGTTATTATTGCTAGCAGCTATAGGAGCCGCTAGCAATAATTGCAAATGAATCCGGCAGGCTGGTTGTACTCAAGTTGATTGATTGATCAAATGAAAAGAACTCACATCTCCAGGTGTAACTGATACGCCCACTGGAACACACACCTGAGTGCTAGCGCCGGCTCGCCTCCGTGGTAAATTGTCAAAAAGGGAAACAGCTGCACCTCACGAGGGCTCCAAGTAAAGTTTATTGGAATATGAAAATATCCAAAATATGATTGATCGATCAACTTGGTACATTCATCCTGCCCACACAGGTTTTGAATCTTGGCCGGTTCCTGCTGAACCGGGGAAGATTTGAACCGTCTATGGCCAGCCTAAGCCTATATTGGATTATCACATATAACTATTGTTTGTATTGCTATTACAATGCTGATGCTATGAAAAGAAAGATCTCCTTTAAGTGACAAAGAAATGAAAGCCCAACTCCATCTAACATTTTTTAAGCAGTTACAACCACTTGTTCCTTTTGAAAAAAAAAAAAAAATAAATAAAAGATTTAAAGCATATGAATAAAAGCTGTTGTAGGGCACCCCAGGAATGTTATAGTTTGAGATCCTGTAACTGTTATTTTTCCTGGAAAGCTTGGTCTGAAATGTAGAGACAAATAGAAATAAAAGGTGAAAGAAAAAAAGAATTCATATAATTCAGGAATTACCCCCATACTGTTATGAGATTACAATATCTTATTTTATATTGGTACTTTACATGCCACCCTGCCTGTTTATGGGGAAGCCTTTGGCCCACTCCTTTACCTACCATGGACAGCGCTGGTGCTTGGTGAATGGCCGTATGGCACCCAGCACTGGCTTATAGGTGTTAGGAGAGTCGCATGTATTGTCAGAATCATGACCCAGAGCTTAAACAGGGCCTCTCCTCTTCCTCTTCTTCTCCTCTCCTCTCCCACTTCTCTTCCTATCACTCTTCCTATCACTCTCCTTCTCCCTCTTCCTCTCCCTCTCCTCTTCCTATCACTCTCGCTCTTCCCCTCCCTCTTCCTCTCCTCTCCTCTCCCACTCCTCTTCCTATCACTCTCCCTCTTCCTCTCTTATTCCTATCACTCTCCCTGTTCCTCTCCTCCTCCCTCTCTCTTATCTCCTCCCTCTCCCTCTCCTCTCCTCTTCCTATCCCTCTCCTTCTTTCTCTCCTCCTCCCTCTCCCTCTCCTCCTCCCTCTCTCTTTCCTCCTCCCTCTCTCTTTCCTCCTCCCTTTCCTCTTCCCTCTCCCTCTCCTTTTCCTATTCCTCTCCTTCTTCCTCTCCCTCTCCTCCTCCCTCTCTCTTTCCTCCTCCCTCTCCCTCTCCTCTCCTCTTCCTATCCCTCTCCTTCTTCCTCTCCCTTTTCCTCTCCCTCTCCCTTTTCTTCTCCTCCTTCCTCTCCCTCTTCCTTTTCCTTTCCCTCTTCCCTCTCCTCCTCCCTCTCTCTTTCCTCCTCCCTCTCCTCTTCCTATCCCTCTCCTTCTTCCTCTCCCTCTTCTCCTCCCTCTCTCTTTCCTCCTCCCTCTCCCTCTCCTCTCCTCTTCCTATCCCTCTCTCTTTCCTCCTCCCTCTCTCTCTTCCTTTTCCTCTCCTCCTCCCTCTCCCTCTTCCTTTCCTTTCCCTCTTCCTCTCCTCCTCCCTCTCTCTTTCCTCCTCCCTCTCTCTCTCCTCTTCATATCCCTCTCCTTCTTCCTCTCCCTTTTCCTCTCCCTCTTCTCCTCCCTCTCTCTTTCCTCCTCCCTCTCCCTCTCCTCTCCTCTTCCTATCCCTCTCTCTTTCCTCCTCCCTCTCTCTCTTCCTTTTCCTCTCCTCCTCCCTCTCCCTCTTCCTTTCCTTTCCCTCTTCCTCTTCTCCTCCCTCTCTCTTTCCTCCTCCCTCTCCCTCTCCATATCCCTCTCCTTCTTCCTCTCCCTTTTCCTCTCCCTCTTCTCCTCCCTCTCTCTTTCCTCCTCCCTCTCCCTCTCATCTCCTCTTCCTATCCCTCTCCTTCTTCCTCTCCCTTTTCCTCTCTCTCTCCTCCTCCCTCTCCCTCTTCCTTTTCCTTTCCCTCTTCCCTCTCCTTCTCCTGCTGTGGGGGGAGCAGCACACAGAAGGTTTTTTAGAATGCATGAAGGTAAAAAAACCTTCAGCCTTTACAACCACTTTGACTTTGTAACTCTCATTTTTGCTGGACAGCTTGGTTTGCTTGTAAATGTAGAGAAAAATAGAAATAAAGGAATATTAAATAAAAAATGAATTAATATCCTGAATACCATTATTATAGGAATCATTCCCACACAGTTATGAGATTACAATATCTTGTTTGAATATGGTACTTTACATGTCACCCTCTCTGGGTATGGGAAGGCTTGTAGCTCACACCTTTCCCTACCATGGACAGTGCTGGTGCTTGGCGAATGGCCGTATAGTGCCATTAAAGTGCCAGTATAGTGCCCTTAGGCTTATAAGGTTCAGGAGAGTCCTGTGTATTCTCTAAGTCATGACCCAGAGCTTATACAGGGCTTCTTCTCTTCAATATCGACATCCAAATAGAATGGGCACAAGAGGTGGCGAATCTCTGCAGATGGGTAGGGCACTTGGATCACTTCTAAGCAACAGATTCTTTTTAAGCCGCAAACATCATTCTGTACTGTGCTGTTGCATGCTTTTTCCAACTGTTGGACCAGTTTGCCACAAACATTTCTATACTTGATAATATTTCATGCTATCTCTGAAAAGTACATTAACACCAGACCATGTTCTCATCAAAGTCCCTCTCTGAGAACATTTACTGATAAGCCTTATCTTAGTTCTGCTTCATTAGCAACTGAAATCTTGGGGAGCTGTCAATCAGAGCTTCCACCAGCCACCACAGCGGTTATGCAGCAGCAAAATGACGTTGGTCCCGGCTCCTAGATTGGAGACATAGCACTTGTGGGGCAGCATGTGTCCAGGATTAGAAGGTTTGTTGTACTCTACAGTGGCGGGGTAGGATTTCCTCTTTTTTTTGTTTTGTTTTTTGTTTTGTTTTTTTAGGTATTTGTTATAGAATAGTGGAGAATCCCAAAAACCAAATACATGCAAATCTTCACTTAAGGGGTCACATTAAAAATATTGTTTTTTGAGAAATGTATTCAACTCCCAGTTATTTTTGTCTGTATAGGTATACATTAAAGAACGTTGATATAAAATGCAGTCTTCATTTCAGTTCTCCAATGTTACAATGCATACCGATATCTACTGTGTGTAGAGAAGGATTATAGACATTATGGAGTTGATTTACTAAAACCGGAGAATGCAAAATCTGGTGCAGCTGTGCATGGGAACCAATCAGCTTCTAACTTCAGCTTGTTCAATTAAGTTTTGATCACAAAAAACTGGAAGTTGATTGGTTTCTATGCACAGCTGCACCAGATTTTCCACTCTCCAGTTTTAATAAATCAACTGCTATGTTACAGTCAACAGAAATCAGGCCAAGAGCATAGTATACAGTTTATGAAATAAAGGTACCCCAGGGTGTCTAGATATGACTCAAATATTTATTCTTCCCCAATTTAAATTTAAATGTAATTAATTTTTTATTATTTTAATTACATTTAATTTCTGAAAATGTAATTACATTTTTTTTAAATGTAAGTATATAATTAGAATTAAAATTGCAATTTGATATAAAATCTATCCCTTCTCATTTCTAGAAGTGGCTTCCATGGTAGGATTGACATGGGGGAAAGACTGGGTCTGCTGGAACCTCTCCCAAGGCTGCCAAACCTCCTGAAATACATCTAATGTGTCTCCTAGTGTATGAAGGATATGTTCAGTAGTGCAAATGGTTGAGAACTTGAAGTAGCCTTTCTCAACCAAGGTTCTGTGAAACTGTAGGGTTCTTCCAGCGATGACAAGGGATTCCTTGAATATTGAACATTGGAAGACTGGCCCCCTTCTTGATGGTGCCCGCAAAATTCTGGCCCCAATGCTACTTCACAGAATCAACAGCATGGAACTAGGAGAACTTCTCCTCTAGTTTCTTAGGTAAGTAACCACAGACACCATCATGTTAGCAGTCTGTAGGAGGAGCATAAAAAGATCTCACGGAGTACTGTTCAATCCATCATCCAAAAATGGAAAGAGTATGGCACAACTGCAAACCTACCAAGACATGGCCGTCCACCTAAACTAACAGGCCGGGCAAGGCAGTGGCGGCTGGTGCTCAAAACATTTTTTTTGGGGGGGGGGGGGGGGGGGGGCGCAAACAAACTGAAAAATTCTGAAAAATACTGAGAAAAAACATCAATTGCAGCCTCACTGTGCCCATCAAATGCAGCCACCGTGCCATCAATTGAAGCCACTGTGCCCATCAATTGCAGCCACTGTGCCCATCAAATGCTGCTACTGTGCTCATCAAATGGTGTTAGTGTGTCATCAAATGCCGCCATTGTGCCATCAAATGCAGCCACTGTGCCAATCAAATGCTGCCACTGTGCCAATCAAATGCTGCCACTGTGCCCATCAAATGCTGTCACTGTGCCGTCAAATGGCGCCACTGTGCCCATCAATTGCAGCCACTGTGCCCATCAAATGCTGCCACTGTGCCATCAAATGCCTCCACTGTGCCATCAAATGCCGCCACTGTGCCCATCAATTGCCACTGTGCCATCAAATGCCGCCACTGTGCCATAAAATGCTGCCACTGTGCCCATCAAATGCTGCCACTGTGCCCCATCAAATGTCGCCACTGTGCCCCATCAAATGCCACCACTGTGCCCATCAAAAGTTGTCACTCTGACCCCCCTGCCCGTTTGCCGTCTGACCGGCACTTACCCTATCTCGTGGCGGGTCAGGCAGCGGGTGACGGCGGTGAGCTGTGGGACCTTGCAGCGGGTTAGACAGCGGCGAGCTGTGCCCTCCATGCATCTTCTCCCCTCCTCCTGATAGGCATCCAATAGCAGCGCCTGTCCTTTCAGCCAATCAGGTGAGGGGTAACAGATCCACACTTCCTGATTGGTGGAGAAGCGGTTCAGTGTTAGAAAACCGAATATCCATTCGCTTTTCTAACACATCTGGGTGGACTCCTAGCGCAATGCTTTGCGTTCCGAGATCACCTTTTTTGAAGCCTATTAGAGCCTATGGCTCTAATCAGGGGCTTCAAAAAAACACCCCCGCCACTGTAATTCAGGTGCCTGGCGAAAAGGGGCCGGGTGCCTGAATAGGGGGTGGTGGCGCTGGCGGCTATGGAAAGATTCATGCATTGCAAGAATCTATCCATTATTCATCGAGGGGGTGGTTGGAGAAAGGGGACGGTGCCTGTGCGCCCTTAATGAACGCACCGCCACTGGGGCAAGGAGAGCATTAAACAGAGAAGCAGCCAAGAGGTCCATGGTAACTCTGGAGGAGCTGCAGAGATCCACAGCTCAGGTGGGAGAATCTGTCCACAGGACAACTATTAGTTGTGCTCTCCACAAATCTGACCTTTATAGAAGAGTGGAAAGAAGAAAGACATTGGTGAAAGAAAGTCATAAGAAGTCCTGTTTGCAGTTTGTGAGAAGCCATGTGGGGGACACAGCAAACATGTGGAAGAAGGTGCTCTGGTCAGATGAGACCAAAATTGAACTTTTTGGCCTAAAAGCAAATCGCTATGTGTGGCGGAAAACAAACACTGCACATCACCCTGAACACACCATCCCCACCGTGAAACATGGTGGTGGGAGCATCATGTGGTGGGGATGCTTTTCTTCAGCAGGGACAGGGAAGCTGGTCAGAGTTGATGGGAAGACGGATGGAGTCAAATACAGGGAAATTTTAGAAGAAAACATGTTAGAGTCTGCAAAAGACCTGAGACTGGGGCGGAGGTTCACCTTCCAGCAGGACAATGACCTGAAACATACAGCCAGAGCTACAATGGAATGGTTTACATCAAAGCATATTCATGTGTTAGAATGGCCCAGTCATAGCCCAGACCTAAATCCAATTGAGAATCTGTGGAAAGACTTGAAAATTGCTGTTCACAGACGCTCTCCATCCAATCTGACAGAGCTTGAGATATTTTGTAAAGAAGAATGGGCAAAAAATGTCCCTCTCTAGATGTGCAAAGCTGGTAGAGACATCCCCAAAAAGACTTGCAGCTGTAATTGCAGTGAAAGGGGGTTCTACAAAGTAATGACTCGGGGGGGGGGGGGGGGCGCTATACAAATGTACCCCCCACACATATTTATTTGTAAACATAAATCCCAATAAAATAAATTTACGTTTTTGGTTGTAACATGACAAAATGTAAAAAATTTCAATGGGGGGTGTGAATACTTTTTCAAGGCACTGTATGGTCTTACCTTAGGAAATTTCACAGGGCGGGGAGGAATAAAATGCTGTATTCTGATAAATGCAATTAATAACTATAGGAATAGTATTGTGTATGAATCATCTTTACATCTTTACATACCATTTTTTTAATGTTTCCTCACATTTATATTCACATAAGCCTGTCCAGCAAAAACACAGATTTTAGTTACTATGCTAAGCCAAGTAAAAATAAAGCGCAAAGAAATGCAAGAAAAGCTTGCTGTAAAAACAGTGAACTCCACCTAGTGAAAAAATAAAAATAAACTAAAAGCAGCTCTAGTTTTGCTTTTAAAATTATTAAAAATACTATATCAAACGTATACAGTGAATATTAATAATAATCTAAAATAAATATTACATACATGCAAAGAATGTGTGAAACCAATCCTGTGCAAATAATACATTAGTGTCCCTTCCACCATAAGTCCACAAGTGTTCTTCAATGCAGAGTCTATATGGTGCTCTACTTTAAATCCAAATAAGGGTTCCACTCCACAATAGTGTCCTAATTCCACCGTGCACACCCTTCTGGAATTCCCAAACTCACCAAAACAGATGGGCCTATGTTTTGCAACAACAGTTCGGAAAGCACATTATGATACGATATCTCCTTACTACTGCCTATGGTGGGTAGATAGACGTGCATTTCTAGAGCACCATTTAAAAACAGTGGCCTTTTTGCTAAATGTGCCTCTCCTCCCTGTAATCGTGGGCCGCCGGTGAACATCGAGTTCGCGGGACCCACGGGCACGCTTCCGCGGCACGCGCACGCCCGCTAGGCGGCAAATTCAAAGGGACGTATAGGTACGCCGTTTTGCCTGCCCGTGCCATTCTGCCAACGTAAATCGGCGTGCGGCGGTCGGCAAGTGGTTAAAGTGTTACTAAACCCACAACAGTAAAATCAGCCTGTATATGCAGTAAAGCATGCTTGTTATACTCACTGTGGAACCTAAGGAGTTAATCCTCTTCACTGTGTATAAAGGCTGTTAGATCCTGTCCTCTCTGATCCTCCTCTTCTTTCACTGTCTCCAAAAAATAACCTGATATTTACAGAGCCAGTAGACGGGCTGCACATGCTCAGTTTGGTGTGTACTGCTAAAGGGTTTTTTTTTTCTTGGGAGAGTGCATGTGATCAGCGCAGGGCCAATCAGGACTGTCCAGAAAGAGGATCAGGGGCATAGGCGTGCGCACAGGGTGTGCCAGGTGTGCCTGGGCACACCCTAATCACCCTGTGCAATGCAGATTCCCCCTGCTTAACCCCCATGGCAGCTGAGGCTACAGAGAAAGGGACTGGGAAATCTCTGTCCTCCGTCCCTTTCTCTGCTATTTCACCAATGGCCCTCAATGGGGCTCCTAACACATTGTAAAAAAAATAATATTTTTTGTTTTTAATATTTTATATTGTTATTTTTTGTACAATTTTTTTTTTTTTTTTTTTTTTCATAATTTTTTTTAATGAAAAAAATATTTAAAAAAAATAAAATAAAATAATCAAAAACAAAAAACTGACACCAACACCATCCACTGCTCTACTGCGCATGTGTGTTTGAACTTTGGGGTGCACACCCTAATGCAATAGGCTGTGCACACCTATGATCAGGGGAGAATGAACACTCCTCCTACAAGCTTTTCTAGGAACTAATAGAAGACTGCTATATACAGTACTGCTGATGAGAAAAGATATTTAGCAGTTTATATTTACTAAAATAATTGAATTTCCATGTTCTGTGTACTGTGGGAGACCAGATATAGTGAATGCAGGGTCCTGGGTTTAGTAACACTTTAAAGCGGGGATATGCAATTAACAGACCTCCAGCTGTTGAAGAACTACAAGTCCCATGAGGCATAGCAAGACTCTGACAGCACAAGCATAATGCCCAGACGCAGAGGCATGATGGGACTTGTAGTTTCACAACAGCTGGAGGTCTGCTAATTGCATATCCCTGCTTTAAAGTATCAGTGGTGAATCCATAGAGTTCTCAACGAGTAATTACCTGTGCTCAACTCTCTCCGCTTTGTACTAGTTGCAAGGAACAGAAATTATTTTTTTTATTTTTTTGACCATTGAAAAATTGGAAAAGGATAGTTTGTTTAACCTCTTAAGGCCTGGAAGGATTTACCCACTTCCTGACCAGGCCATTTTTGGAGATACGGCACTGCGTCGCTTTAAATGACAATTGCGTGGTCATGCGACAACTGCACCCAAACAAAATTGATGTCCTTTTTTTCCCACAAATAGAGCTTTCTTTTGGTGGTATTTGATCACCTCTGCAATTTTTTTTTTTTTTTGCGCTATAAACAAAAAAAGAGCAACAATTTTGAAAAAAAATTTTTTTTACTTTCTGCTATAAAACATTTCCAAAAAAAAATGTAAAAAAACTAATTTATTCATCAGTTTAGGCCGATATGTATCCTGCTACATATTTTTGGTAAAAAAAAAATCGCAATAAGCGTATATTGATTGGTTTGCGCAAAAGTTATAGCGTCTACAAAATAAAGGATAGATTTATGGCATTTTTATTATTATTTTTTTTCACTAGTAATGGCGGTGTAATGGAAATTTGTAAGTTCTGTAAATAATTGTATTCTATTTTGTATGTATCGCACACTGCCCTCACTGTGCACACGGCACTAATAATGTTTTCGGTACATTTTTACATTCTTTCGAGTCCTGATTAAAATGAGCCTGCCTATGTTACGCCCCTTGTTACCATAAACGTACAATTGTAATATTAATGTGATACCTACGTAATCATGTGCATAAAAACCTTCAATTGCGTCATAATAAAGCAGAACAGTTATTTGGAAAGATGCTGAGCGTATCTTTTGTGTCTGTTCCCTACTGCAGTAGTTATTATTAATTTGGACGCCTAACTGACATTTTTGACACTTTTTTGGGAACCAGTGACATTATTACAGTAATCAGTGCTAAAAATATGCACTGTTATTGTACTAATGACACTGGCAGGGAAGGAGTTAACATCAGGGGCGATCAAGGGGTTATATGTGTTGCCTGTTTGTGTTTTCTAACTGTATGAGGGGGACTGTGTGACTGGCGAAACACACAGATCCATCTTCCTTCATAGCAGAAAGACGGGATCTGTGTGATCTTCCCCTGTCAGAACGGAGATCTGCCTTGTTTACACAGGCAGATCCCCGTTCTGTCACTGCGGGGAATGCTGATTGGCTCCCGTGCTGGCCAATGGGAGTGTACGTGCGCCCACAGAAGCGAGTTCACGAGCCAACGTACAGCTACGGCGATTCATGGGATCGTGCCAACCTGCCGCAATATAATGATGGCAGCTGGTCGGCAAGCAGTTAAAAGAGTAAGTAAAGGTATTTCTTTACTTTATAGTTTTGGATAGAGTGTATAAGGGATATACCCCTGTTTCCCAACTTGTGGCCCTTTGGCACTTGCTGTGCGGCCCTTGGACCCCAGCAGCCAATAATGGAAATACTGATTGGTAAAGGGGCTGTAATGTTAGTGAGCTCTAGCAGTCTCAAGTATCTTGTTTCGAGTCACTGACTGTCCCCTGCAGCCCCCAATAATTCCTGTAGTATTCCCCCAGTCTCTCTTCATCTCCTGTAATACAGAATGTATGCTGTCTCAGCCTGCTGCACACAGAAGGCTTTTTATCTTAATGCATAGAATACATTAAGATAAAACACCTTCTGCCTTTACAATCACTTTAAATAATGCATTACAATTTAACTAAACCCATTCGTTTTTAGTTGACTAAAATGTACTGGGAATTTTAGTCGACTAAAATACAACGAAAACAATTCAGATGACTAAAATACGACTAGCATTTAGTCAAAAAATTATGGCCGGCCATAGATGGTTTGAATCATACTGAACCAGCCGAGATACGAAACATTAATGGGCAGGCTGAATGTACCAAGTTGAATGATCGATCAACTTGGGTACAACCAGCCTGTCAGATTTGCCTGAGATTATTGCAAGTGGCTGCGGTCTTCTCTAAGCGGGAACGGCTTCCCACCCCCTCCCCCCCAGGAGAAGACAATTGCTCGGCCGGAGGGAGTCCCCTGTCAATACTGTCTGTTTTGATGGCGGAATCGTGTGAATTTCTTTGGTTGCAGGAAAAGAATTTGCACTGTCAATGGCCTGCCTAAGATTAAAACTAAATTGACCTCATAATTAACCCTGCTGGTGACCATTGTCATCAAGAGAGGACAATCCAAACCTTCTGAGTTGTCAAGAGGTGAGGGGTAATCCTCCAATGAGAAAACTTCCTCTGGGGACAATTCTCTAAGCTGGGAATTTCCATTAAAGAGATTTCCTCTCATTTCCTGTTGTGTCTTCAAGTCGGGAATTGAAGGTAAATCTTCCCAGCAGGACATGGGTAGTGGAAAATAACCCGACAAAGTTTTTAACCTTTCCCAAGTCTATCCAAAACTAAAGAGAAAAAGTTTTGGCCTGACATTCATTTTAAAGTATAAAATGGCTTGTATAACAGTTGTTTACTGTATATCAGGAAGGTGGAGTTTTCCTTTAAGTGTTTGGGTCAGCGCTTGAAGCGTAGTGACAGCCGATCTGCAGAGACAGCATTCAATGAACACAATAAAAGTCATGACAGCACATAGTAGAATCCTTCACAGCTGCCAAGACATCTTGTTTTCACAGGACAGACGCTTGACTACAGAGCAATAAGCCAAGAATAATATACTGTCTTTTAAGAGACTAAGTAGAAAAAAATCTCTGTCTTATAAACATGGTGTGGAGAAGCATGCCAGCGATTATAAATCCTCAATCTTTAAAAGAAAACCAGAGTAGGAGTTGCAGGAGGTCAGTTGTGGGGAGATGCGAGGCATAGCACGGAGGAGAAAAATCTCTGATCCATCCAGCTAAAATTCCTCATCAGATCCTGGGACAGATAGACACATGAGGACACAGCCAACTAACTCTTTGTGGGTCTAAAACACCATCAAACTCAGGAGAATTCAGTTTAGGAAATAGCAGGCATTTGGGGGCTCTGTCACCCCTTGGCTCCTTGGAAACTCCAACAAAGAGATCCCCTTGCCATATTTCCTGACTCCGCTCTTGTCCATTTGGGAGCTTTGAGTATTTATGACAACCTTTGTGTGTTCCAGCTCCTTCTGTCCTTCGGAAGCTTTGAGTGTTCCTAACAACCTTTGTGTGTTCCAGCTCATTCTGTCATTTAGGAGCCTTGAGTGTTCCCGACAACCTTTGTGTGTTCCTGCTCATTCTGTTCCTTTGGAAGCTCTGAGTGTTCCTAACAACCTTTGTGTGTTCTAGCTCATTCTGTCCTTTGGGAGCTTTGAGTGTTCCTGACAACCTTTTCGCGTTCCAGCTCATTCTGTCATTTAGGAGCTTTGAGTGTTTCCAACAACCTTTGTGTGTTCCAGCTCGTTCTGTCATTTAGGCGCTTTTGGTGTTCCCGACAACCTTTGTGTGTTCTAGCTCATTCTGTCCTTTGGGAGCTTTGAGTGTTCCTGACAACCTTTTTGTGTTCCAGCTCGTTCTGTAATTTAGGAGCTTTGAGTGTTTCCGACAACCTTTGTGTGTTCCAGCTCATTCTGTTTCTTTTGGAAGCTCTGAGTGTATCCAAACAACCTTTGTGTGTTCTAGCTCATTCTCTCCTTTGGGAGCTTTGAGTGTTCCTGACAACCTTTTTGTGTTCCAGCTCGTTCTGTAATTTAGGAGCTTTGCGTGTTTCTGACAACCTTTGTGTGTTCCAGCTACTCTGTTCCTTTGGAAGCTTTGAGTGTTCCTAACAACCTTTGTGTGTTCCAGCTCATTCTGTCCTTTGGGAGCTTTTTGTGTTCTAGCTCATTCTGTCATTTAGGAGCCTTGAGTATTCCCGACAAACTATGTGTGTGTTACAGCTCATTCTGTTTCTTTGGAAGCTCTGAGTGTTCCTAACAACCTTTGTATGTTCTAGCTCATTCTGTCCTTTGGGAGCTTTTTGTGTTCCAGCTCGTTCTGTCATTTAGGAGCTTTGAGTGTTTCCGACAACCTTTGTGTGTTCCAGCTCATTCTGTCCTTTGGGAGCTTTGAGTGTTCCTGACAACTTTTGTGTGTTCCAGCTCATTCTGTCATTTAGGACATTGTTTCTTAACAGGACCCACTAACAGGCCTGTTAGTGGGTCCTGAGGACAGGAGTTGAGAATCACTGATTTAGGAGCTTTGAGCGTTCCCGACAATCTTTGTGTGTTCCAGCTCATTCTGTTCCTTGGGAGCTTTGAGTGTTCCTGACAACCTTTTTGTGTTCCAGCTCATTCTCTCATTTAGGAGCTTTGAGTGTTTCCGACAAGCTTTGTGTGTTCCAGCTCATTCTGTTCCTTTGGAAACTTTGAGTGTTCCTAACAACCTTTGTGTGTTCCAGCTCATTCTGTCATTTAGGATAGTGGTTTTCAACTCCTGTCCTCAGGACCCACTAACAGGCCAGGTTTGCAAGATAACTGAAATACATCACAGGTGATATCATTTGCTGCTTAGTGATTGCAGTATTCTAGTCTGCATCTCCCCAAGGTCATACTTAAATTCCGGCCTGTTAGTGGGTCCTGAGGACAGGAGTTGGGAATCATTGATTTAGGAGCTTTGAGCGTTCCTGACAACCTTTGTGCGTTCCAGCTTATTCTGTTATTTAGGAGCTTTGAGTTTTCCCAACAACCTTTGTGTGTTCCAGCTCCTCCTATCCTTTGGAAGCTTCGAGTGTTCATGGCAACCTTTGTGTGTTCCAGCTCATTCTGTTCCTTGGGAGCTTTGAGTATTCCTGACAACCTTTGTGTGTTCCAGCTCATTCTGTTCCTTGGGAGCTTTGAGTGTTCCTGACAACCTTTTTGTGTTCCAGCTCGTTCTCTTATTTAGGAGCTTTGAGTGTTTCCGACAACCTTTGTGTGTTCCAGCTCATTCTGTTCCATTGGAAGCTTTGAGTGTTCCAGCTCATTCTGTCATTTAGGACATTGTTTCTTAACTCCTGTCCTCAGGGCCCACTAACAGGCCAGGTTTGCAAGATAAATGAAATCTATCATATAGGTGATATAATTTGCTGCTTAGTGATTGCAGTATTCTAGTCTGCATCTCCCCGAGGTAATACTTAAATTCCGGCCTGTTAGTGGGTCCTGAGGACAGGAGTTGAGAATCATTGATTTAGGAGCTTTGAGCGTTCCTGACAACCTTTGTGCGTTCCAGCTTATTCTGGTATTTAGGAGCTTTGAGTTTTCCCAACAACCTTTGTGTGTTCCAGCTCCTCCTATCCTTTGGAAGCTTCGAGTGTTCATGGCAACCTTTGTGTGTTCCAGCTCATTCTGTTCCTTGGGAGCTTTGAGTATTCCTGACAACCTTTGTGTGTTCCAGCTCATTCTGTTCCATGGGAGCTTTGAGTGTTCCTGACAACCTTTTTGTGTTCCAGCTCGTTCTCTTATTTAGGAGCTTTGAGTGTTTCCGACAACCTTTGTGTGTTCCAGCTCATTCTGTTCCTTTGGAAGCTTTGAGTGTTCCAGCTCATTCTGTCATTTAGGACATTGTTTCTTAACTCCTGTCCTCAGGGCCCACTAACAGGCCAGGTTTGCAAGATAAATGAAATATATCATATAGGTGATATAATTTGCTGCTTAGTGATTGCAGTATTCTAGTCTGCATCTCCCCGAGGTAATACTTAAATTCTGGCCTGTTAGTGGGTCCTGAGGACAGGAGTTGAGAATCACTGATTTAGGAGCTTTGAGCGTTCCCGACAATCTTTGTGTGTTCCAGCTCATTCTGTTCCTTGGGAGCTTTGAGTGTTCCTGACAACCTTTGTGTGTTCTAGATCATTCTGTCCTTTGGGAGCTTTGAGTGTTCCTGACAATCTTTGTGTGTTCCAGCTCATTCTGTTCCTTGGGAGCTTTGAGTGTTCCTGACAACCTTTGTGTGTTCCAGCTCATTCTGTTCCTTGGGAGCTTTGAGTGTTCCTGACAACCTTTGTGTGTTCTAGATCATTCTGTCCTTTGGGAGCTTTGAGTGTTCCTGACAACCTTTTTGTGTTCCAGCTCGTTCTCTTATTTAGGAGCTTTGAGTGTTTCCGACAACCTTTGTGTGTTCCGGCTCATTCTGTTCCTTTGGAAGGTTTGAGTGTGTAAGGGTACCTTATTGGACGGCTGCTTCTTCTTGGATAGGATAGACACCTACCTGTCGTTCTGGAGATCCTCCACCATATTGTGTCACTCTTCTCCTGGTCTGAGGCCTGTTATCTGGAATAAAGAATGTCCAGTCCAAAACTATTTTTAATGCTTTATTGCAACCCATTCAGATATTCATTCTGGCACAATGACACTTCTTCTTCACAACACAACAGTCATTATTACAACTCCTTGACAGTATTCTCTAGTGTAGAACACTATACCTCCATTATATGACTTTTTGTTGGTTGTCTTTTTAGTGCAGAACACTCGGAATAGTCAAAAAACCATTGCAGTCATCTTCCCTTCTCTTACCAGACTCATCCCACAGGTGGATCACACTTCAGATGTATCTTTCTCACACATGAGGTGCTTCTCTTTAGGCCCTGAGCCCATCCTAAACCAAGCAACAGGACCTGTTAGACAAAGGTGGCAAGGTTTCTTCATCTTCCCGTGTCTATCTTTGTTCACCCTGGTGGTTCAGGCATGCCGAGCTCCCTTTCTCTCTTTCCAGCACAGAACTATATAATGCCAACCTGGGGTGTCCTGCTCCAATACTGAAACTTCCTGGGCACAACCCACAGGAGGTCTTTGAGGCCTAGTTCACACCTATGCATTTTTAGTGCTTTTTGCATTTTGCATGTTCCATAGGAAAACATGGTAAATGGATTGAAGTGCAAATCTGAAAAATGCAAAAAGCACTAAAAATGCATAGGTGTGAACCAGGCCTTAGACCCCAGATGTCTCAAAAAGAGAACCTATCACCAAAAAAAAAAATCATCATGTGATGAAAAAAATTAGATTGTCAAAAATTAAAGTTACACCCAAGCACATAAAATCCCCTCCAAAAAACTTCTTGAAGCACACCCACATACACGGATGTACGAACGCAAACATATGTATATACAGATTGCGATACAGATGTTACATGTTGCCGCGCACAACGGAGTGAGAGAAATATTTCTAGCACCAGACCTCCTCCACAATGCTAAACTGATGACCTGGTGGGGGGCTTTTAAAGAGTTGCCTATGGAAAATAGAGGGTACTGAAGTTTTTTGCGTGTGCATGCAAATTTAGGGTGTTGTTAAACCCACAACAGTAAAATCAGTCTGTATAAGCAGTAAAACATGCTTGTTATACTCACTGTGGAACCTAAGGGGTTAATCCTCTGCATTGTGTAAAAAATCTGTTTGATCCTGTCTTCTTTCATCCTCCCCTTCTTCCACAGTCACCAATCCATCTCCTGATAGAACAGAGGCAAGGGGACAAGCTGCACATGCTCAGTTTAGTGTATATTGCTAGAGAGTTTTTTTTTTTTGGGAGAGTGCATGTGATCAGCACAGGGCCAATCGGCACTGTCCAGACAGAGGGTCAGGGGTCCTGCAGCCTCATAGGACAGTCATAGGAAAATGAAAACTCCTCCTACAAGCTTTAACCAGACACTGATAGAAATCACAAGACTGCTATATACTGCTGATGGGAAAAGGTATTTAGCAGTTTATATTTACAAAAATGGTTGAATTTCCATGGTCTGTGTACCGTGGGAGACCAGATATAGTGAATGCAGGGTCCTGGGTTTAGTAATGCCACATACACACGGTCGGACTTTCCGACGGGAAATGTTCGATGTGAGCTTGTTGTCGGAAAGTCTGACCATGTGGACCAAGTCTGCTACATCGGACATTTGCTGTCAGAATTTCCGCACACAAATGTTTGAGAGCAGGTTCTCAAATTTTCCGCCAACTAAACTTTGCTGTCGGAAATTCCGATCGTGTGTACACAAGTCTGTCGCACAAAAGTTCCACGCATGCTCGGAATCAAGCAGAAGGCGCCGCACCGGCTATTGAACTTAATTTTTCTCGGCTTGTCGTACGTATTGTACGTCACCGCGTTCTCGACGTTCAGAATTTCCGACAACATTTATGTGACCGTGTGTATGCAAGACAAGTTTGAGCCAACATCCTTTGGAAAAAAAACCCCACGGTTTTGTTGGCGGAAAGTCCGATCGTGCGTACGCGGCATTTCACTTTAAGGTTTGACATGTTGGGTATCTATTTATTCGGTGCAACTTTATCTTTTATATTTTACCCCAAAATTGGGTGATTTATTGCATTTGCGTGCCCTAAAATTAAATTTAGAGTATTATTTCTTGAAATTTTGCATTTCCTAGACCAGTGACGGCGAACCTTGGCACCCCAGATGTTTTGGAACTACATTACCCATGATGCTCAACTACACTGCAGAGTGCAAGAGCATCATGAGAAATGTAGTTCCAAAACATCTGGGGGGGCCAAGGTTCGCCATCACTGTCCTAGACCTTTGCGGTATTATCGTGCAACATAAAAAAAACAAAGGAACCACCACTATTTTATTCTCCAGGATGTCTGCTTTAAGAAAATATAGAATGCTTTGGGGGGGGGGGGTTATGCGATCTTCAGGTCTAAATTTTTTTTTTTTTTAACGTGAAAAAAAAAAGCGCAAAAGTGGCTCTGGCAGCAAAAGGGTTAGATGAACGTTTCCGTGCCTGGAGCTCCCCTTTAAGCCAGCGATTCTTGCCATGGAACCGCTGGCGTGACCAATACGCCGGCAAAGATGGTTTTAGATTTTTGGTCAACGCTAAACTCTCCAGGATAAATGATTATTCGACGGATTGGAAAACACGTGAGAGTGTGGAGTCTTCCATATCGGACTTGAGATCTGTAAGACATATGTTCTGTAATGAGAAGGTGATAGGGCTACGCTATACGGGCTTTATAGAAGGAATCTGTAATAAAGGCTTTTATTAATATTACTTTTTTTTTTTTTTTAGGCATGAAAAAAGACACCTAACATCCACGTCTAAATCCTAATCCCTTCAATTCTTCCAGATTCCCCGCACTGTTACGCAGAGCCTCAAAGGAACCAAATCCTGTGAAGTGTTTATATTCCGCACACCTGCAGCAGCAGTCACATTACATTGTTGCATATGGAAAGAATATTATAAAGTGTAATGGAAGGAAAAGCCAAGGAAAGAGAGGAGGGGGGCTGTGTCACTAATCCCGCCGAGTGTTAAAGAAGGCCTCCAGCCAAATGTAAACCTCTCATTCTTATGGTTATTAAAGCTGAATTGTGGGAAGATTACAAAAAAAATTACTGGATTCTTGCAGTTTTGTGTTCATTTAAAAAATTATTAAGTGTGTTTTATAAGCAATTAGTGTAAAGTACCTGACTTTGCCTTGGTATCGGCCAATGAAATCCTCCTGTACAGAAGAGCTTAGACTAGGGGGAGGAAGAAGGAGCACAAGGAGGAGGCGCTGCAGTGCTCAGTTGCTAACAAGGGGACATGCTGACAGGAGGAGAGAGCAGAGAGATGGACTCATCAGTCTTCTACTTTACTGCCCAATCGCAGGCAGGGGGAAGGACAAGATGTCTGTTACTTAAAGTGTTACTAAACCCACAACAGTACAATCAGTCTGTATATACAGTAAAGCATGCTTGTTATACTCACTGTGGAACCCAAGGGGTTCATCATCTGCATCGTGTAAAAAGGCTGTTTGATTCTGTCTTCTCTGATCCTCCTCTTCTTCCACTGTCCTCTGATAAATTCCTGACAACACAGAGCCTGTGGAGTCAGGCCGCACATGCTCAGTTTTGTTGTGTATTGCTAAAGAGGTTTTTTCTTTTTCTTGGGAGGGTGCATGTGATCAGCACAGGGCCAATCATCACTGTCCAGACAGAGGGTCAGGGGTCCTGCAACCTCATAGGACAGTCAGAAAACTCCTCCTACAAGCTTTAACCAGTGCTTGGCTGCACACTGATAGAAGTCACAAGACTGCTATATACCGCTGATGAGAAAAGGTATTTAGCAGTTTGTATTTACTAAAATAATTGCATTTCCATGTTCTGTGGGAGACAAGATATAATGAATGCAGGCTCCTGGGTTTAGTAACACCTTACCACTTGACCTCCAGAAGATTTACTCCCCTTCCTGACCAGGCCATTTTTTGCGATATGGCACTGCGTTACTTTAACGGACAATTGCGCGGTCATGTGACGCTGTACCCAAATGAAATTGTCATTTTTCCCCCACAAATAGAGCTTTCTGTTGGTGGTATTTGATGACCTCTACATTTTATATTTTTTTGCGCTATAAAACAACAAAAAAAATCAACTATTTTGAAAAAAAATAACGACATTTTTTACTTTCTGCTATAAACATATCTAATAATTGCTGCTGGAATTCCACAATATCTCTCTATAGTTAAAATTAACTGTTACCTACATGGTTTCTGGACTTTGTTGCTTAATTGTAAGAAAATGTATTTGTACCACTGCAGATTTGTACCATATATCAATGACCTGAATGTTGTATCATACTTGACTTTTCTATAATAAAAACTGACATTTTAACCATGAAAAAACATATCTAATCAAAAAATTGATAGGTGGCTCTTCACCAGAATAGCGTCTGGTACAGCAGATAGTGACACTGGGTGTTAGGCCCCTTTTAGGTAAAGCTCTCCGAAGAGTGATGTCAGAGGTGGAGGTTTGGGAGCCAAACACCTGTGAGAATGTAACAAACACACGTAGACCCTGGGCAGGGCAGGGGACCGGGTGGAGTGGACCTGTATGCAGGAGGAGCCAGCTGTAGACATTCTGATCCTTAGGAGGGGGGGGGGCTAGGGCAGATCACAATAGGGCTTTTAGGCCAGGCTGGGGATCCCAAGAGATATACCCAGCTTGGAGGGGTCTACAGAGAACACAGTCCTGTGAGTACTGATGACCCTGGGCAGAGGAGAGACTAGGTGGCTGTATGGTGCTACACATGCTTTCGCTGGTGATTACTGCGGATCGTCCACTGTACGTGATTGACTGTGTACATCAAGTGATTCCAGAATGTATGTTCTAGTGATGTGACTGTCTTGCCATTCCCTGAACAACATCAGTAAAGTGCTGTGAAACTATAACGTAGACATTCCTTCTTATGGATACAAATGCCAATGGCCGGGAATGTTGTGAGGAGGACTGTGGCAAGGAGCAGGGCACAAAATGGCGGAGGGGTCGGGCTCAGCGGGTGGGATTTTGTTCTAGCAGGGCTGGAGCAAAGGTAGGACCTTGAGCTTGGGTGCCAAAACTAGCCAACCAAAAGGCCCCCTCTTACATACATTATACCTTCTATTGAAATATATGGATGATGCCACTGTATTCATTAAAAAAAAGTACATTTTCTCATAGCCAGTATACAGCAGTCACATGTCTTTCCCCAGCTCTTTCTGTTTGTCAGGGAAACATCGGCAGGACGAGGTTCTATTGAGTTAACAAAGGTACACTGTAATGATACCGGGGGGGGGGGTCTGACATTCACAGCCTGCTCCAGACGCCTCTAGCCTGTCTCCATTGTGTTTATATACTTAGAAGTACAGGGAGGTGAAGCCTTCACCAATTAAAATGTAATATCCCAATTCCCGTCCCCATAGTGTAGAGCTGTTTAGTGGGCATGGAGGAGGGGGAGGGAGTGGGCTGTCAATTATCCCCGTATATACACCCACGAGTGTCACTCTATAGTCACATGAGCTTCTCAAGGAGGAAATTCTTGGCCTAACAGTGACTGCAGCCAATCAGATCTTCAGGTATTTAGTAGGCCGCAGGTTCTGACTGTCAGAATACAATCGCCACCAGAGGAGGTTCCTCCATGTACACTGTTTGGAATCTATTGTTCCTGTGGTTAGTTGACCACATTGACTTTGGATAAGAGGTGCTGTGCCAAATCCGACACCATATTCACTAAGAGATAAAGAGTCACCGCTGGGCTCTGTAGAATCACTTATCTATCAAAATTCTACAGCAAGCCTGCCTCCTCCTAATCTGCACTTGCTGACAGCTTTTTCCTCCAACATGTAAATCTCCCTTCTACACTCACAGGAATATTTGACGCCCTTGAATCAGATAGCGTTCTAACCGATCAACAGTCACTTAAACCATTTAAACTCCCCGTCCAGACAGATTCCCTGCAACTTCCTACATAAACCCTCAGTTTACATTATGTCAACCTTTGCAATAGCCTTAAATCCAACACTTACCTCTACGCCCACCCCCTTACCGCCTACTTTGCCAAGATCCGTAAACCCAATAAAGAGTTTCTTTATATAACCTGTTTCCCTCCTCCATCCTAAACTAAAATTCCTCAAAAAGACCTATTTTTTTGATCGGCTTCTACCTAGACAGAATAATCTACTGTGATCAAATGGGCTCCATTACTTCATTTAGAAGGGTCTTCCGTCTGATCCATGTAGCTCAGGAGGACATTCCTGAAAAGCTCTTATCTTGTTACTTACAAAAGGAGTCTCATGGAGCTCTTTGGCTATTGCCTTGAAGAAATTGGGCTCTCTTCTTCGATGAGGTGCATCTCCCCGTGACATGCTTGTGGCCTGAATTCATTGTGAAAGGTGGTTCTTTATGTCCTTCACCATTTTTAGGGTGCCCTCATCAGAGATGTTTCCTATCGTCATCACAGTGGATTTACACTCTACCACCATTTCCATCCAAGATGAGTTAACTATTAAAGACACTAACATACATTAGAGGAAAAGTGACCCTGCTTTCTGATAGCCCATAGAACATTGGGGTTGATTTACTAAAGCTGGTGCACTCAGAATCTGGTGCAGCTGTGCATAGTAGACAATCAGCTTCTAATCTCATCTTCTTCAATTGAGCTTTGGCAATAAAACCTGGAAGCTGGTTTCTATGCAGAAGTGAGCCAGATTTTGCACTCTCCAGCTTTAGTAAATAAACCCCCTTGTGTATTGGGGGGGGGGTAGGATGTAATTTAAAATTTAAGCTCAGACTTTATCCGACACCACCCGCACTCCCTTTTTCATGTTATTCTACCATCTAATTTTATCTCTCCTTTCTTTTCTCTTCCTTACTTTTTTTTCAGTCTGATCTGTTTATTATTTTACATTGCTCAATTTGGCTAAAGAAAATCACCAGACCCACCATGTTTTTGTTTACTATAATGTGGTAAAATAACTGTAGGAGATTTTGGAGATAGGCAATGGCTAATAATAGCTGTCAAAAACAAATTTGTGTCCCTTTCCGAATGCATGCAACTGCACTGGAATGGTTGACCTGCCTGGACTGCAGTTCAAAGGCACCTCAACAAGACATGCTGCATTAAAAAAAATGCAGCGCAAGCCAAAAGAACATCAAACACAGGAAAACCAGGCTCGTCGGCATGAGCCCTTAGAAAACCTACTAAAAATCGTTGCGTTGCTACTTTTAAAAAAAAGTTAAAGGGTTAACTGCTCGTTGAGGTCTAGGGGGCATTGAAAAGTAGATTTACTTACCCGATCCTCCGTCCTGCTAGACTGGTCCCTGCAGCATGTTCTCCCCCATGCCCCATTGGTCTAAGGCAGTGGTCTCCAAACTGCGGACCTTTGTTTGCCTTTTTTCTGGTCCTTTGGTTATTCCTCCAACTGACTCCAATGATGGGGCATTATTCCTCCCACTTACACCAATGACGGGGCACTATTCCTCCCACTGACACTAATCATAGGGCACTATTCTTTCCACTGACGTCAATGATGGGACACAATTCCTCCCACAGATACCAATGATGGGGCACTATTCCTCCCATTGGCACCAATGATGGGGCACTATTCGTCCCACTGACACCAATGATGGGGCACTATTCCTCCCACTGATACCAATGATGGGGCACTATTCCTCCCACTGATACCAACAATGGGGCACTATTCTTCTAACTGACACCAATAATGGGACACTATTCCTCCCACTGACACTATTAATGGGTCACTATTCCTCCTGCTGACACCAATGATGGGGCATTCTTCCTCCCAGATTTATTAATAGTATGTGGGGGGGAGATAGAATTTTCCAGATGTCTCTAAAACAGGAAAAGAAGGAACATTTGCGTGGAGTTCACCTGTATGCACCAATCCTCAAACAAGAGGGAAAAGTAGGAGCCATTTCAAGGCTATATATTTGCATGCTGTGAAAAACAATCTGGTAATGGGTACTCTAACCTCTGGCAGAAAAATTTCCTCAACTAGATACCCCAGAACACATGTAAGTGGATCATTACCAAGGGGTGTCTGGAAAATCTTATTAATAGTGTCCACTACCATGTGCCAATAACAAAACAATTTAGAGCATTTCCAGAGCATATGAAGGAGATCCGCTGGGGATCCTCAACACCGTGGACCGTCTGGGTCCTCTCAGCATTTTCCCTGGAATAGTTTTAATGGTGTTCAATACACCCTATAGAGCACAAACAATTGGGACAAACGTTGCGTAGGTGAAAGTGACACCAATGAAACTTGGTCCAAAACAGTTTGTCAGATGTCATCCCCAATCCCCCTAATGAAACTTGGTCCAAAACAGTTTGTCAGGTGTCATCCCCAATCCCCCTAATGTCCTTCTCCCATACTTTCCTACCAGGGAGTGATAAGTTATCCAAGAATCTGTCTAGCAGTTGCATGTAAAGAGAAGATATGTTCTGTATCTGTGGCTGTATCGAGAGTCTCCATGAGTGGAGTAGAAATCAGGTGTAAACGAACCGATTTAACTTGGACAGAAAGTGCATGTCAAATCTGGAGATACTGGTAAAATCTGCGGGAGGAGATTTAGTATTTCTTCTGTAAATCTTGAAAAGACCGCAATACTTTGTGGGAAAACATCTGATATACACATTGGGTGCTGCTGGAATTCCAGATTGAACATTTGCAATGGGGCACTTATCCCAATGGTAGCTGCCAGTGGTACAACTTATTCCCATCAACTATTTCTCCCTAACATGATAGAAGAAATAAAATTCTCGCAAAGGTTCTAAACCTTCACACTATCCAAGCCAAAGCCAAAAGCTTTGGCTGGTGTTCCACTTTAAACAGCTGTCTGCACATAGCCCATTACTCTGACTTGATATATTACTTCTAATTAATTTTCAATGTTTTTTTTTTTTTTTTGGAGGAATAAAGCCAGAGTTTTCTAGACAACACATCCGCAAGTATACATTGAAACAATTGAAGGACTGAAATTACGGAAAATACACCATAATTTGGCTGAAAAGCTAATTTGGGCTCCCTCCTAAATGATCCGCTTTTAATAATGTGTCCAAGGACTACAGAATGTCCATCATAAACATCTGTGTTCTTTCAGCCATCATTATTAAGCCTTTCTTCAAAATGTTAATTGTGTGTATAATTCTGTGAGTTAATGTTGTGTTTGTCCGTTCTAGTGACCGGCTCCATTTCTGGAGCATAGAGGAATCCTACCACCAAAAATGTAGCTTCTTATACATTAATGGATTTATGATGCAGTAGTGAATCTCTTAAGGTGGAACTATGCGAATAATGCACAAAATACATATACCGTATGCTGCAGTCAATAGTATTAAAGCACTGTTTTTTTTTGTTTTTTCTCAACCCGTTATATCGTTTTACCATTTGTTGATCCTGCCAGTAGATGTTTTTCCTTTAACAGGGTGACAACGCTGTTCATTCCGCAGGGAAATCGCACAACAGCGTTGTCAAACTGGACAGGGAAGTCTTAGATAGAAAAGGATGCTCCTTACATTGGTGGTAAAGAATGCTCCTTACATTGGTGGTTGGAAAGTTCTCATTTTTCAAGGAACCTCTAGCAACTTTTGAAAGAACCCTAGTTGAGAAAGGCTGTTCTAAAGGTCCAAGAGCATCCTATGACCAAAGATTTAAGTAAAATGGGCTTTTAGCTTAGGTTTTTTTTTTTTTTTTTTAAACTAACATAGGGATATAATGGGAGGAGTGTTAGTACCCAGAGTTCCAATTTAAATACCAGCTATGAGTTCTGCTTTCATAACATAGTTGGTGTCTTACACAGAAGTAGGAGGTTAGATAAAATAGATTTCATGCAAAAGACCCCCAAAATCTGCCAAAGAGTGCTTCCCTTCCATGCTAAGCCCCATTCACAGAAATTCCCGGTCCAACTGTATTTTTAAGAAAAGTGAAAAAAAAGGTATGAAGAAATTAGAAGCCTTCCCCTGCGCAATCTTGTTTTTAGTTATTGTAACATACGGACTGAATCTGACAGACTTCGGTTTGGTTTTATACAATTTGAATTGACAAAAGACAAAAAAGAAATTTTGCGTATTACAAGCTATAGCAGTGAGCCATCTGCTAAGTGATTTTCTGTCTCCACCAGTTCCTCGAAACAGGAGAGGAAGTGAAGTTTCACTGTCAGGATTCCAAACTTTTCTCAGCTTTCTTGCATTTTTTTGTAGGGGGACTCAATCCAAAAATAAGTTTAAGGGAAAAGTAAACATTAAAATAGAAGGGGCTTAATATGAAACAGCTAGAAATAACATTTACAAATATTTCTGCACACATTTTAGAAACCAGTCAAAGCTGAATTTAGTTCCCCCTTGCTTCTGTGGAATGGGGGACCATAAGAGGAAAATCTGTGCCTTGAGGCACATGTAGTGCTGGACAAATACCTGAAGACAGTGTGCCTCTGTTAAATTTGGAAGAAGTGGGCTTGGGTTTGAACCGTGACCAGGTCTTAGCTAGTGTCTCTGTCCTTGGCCAGGTCTTTGCTGGGGTCTCTATCCCTGCTCAGGTGTCTGCTGGTGTCTTTCTCCTTGGTCAGATCTCTGCTGGTGTCTCTATCCTTGGCCATATATCTGCTGGTGTCCCTGACCTCTTTGCTGGGGTCTCTATCCCCGGCCAGGTCTCTGCTTGTGTCTCCATTTTTGACCAGATCTTTGCTGGTGTCTATATCCTTGACCAGATCACTGCTAGTGTCTCAATCCTTGGCCAGATCTCTGCTGGTGTTTCTAACCTTGACCAGATCACTGCTGGTGTCCCTATCCTTGGCCAGATCTCTGTTGATGTCTCTTTCCTTGACTAGATCTATGCTGGTGTCTTTATCCTTGATCAGGTCTCTGCTAGTGTCTCTATCCTTGATCAGATCTCTGCTGGTGTCTCTACCCTTGGCCAGGTCTCTGCTGGTGTCTCTACCCTTGGCCAGATCTCTGCTGGTGTCTCTATCCTTGATCAGATCTCTGCTGGTGTCTCTATCCTTGATCAGATCTCTGCTGGTGTCTCTATCCTTGATCAGATCTCTGCTGGTGTCTCTATCCTTGGCCAGGTCTCTGCTGGTGTCTCTATCCTTGATCAGATCTCTGCTGGTGTCTCTATCCTTGATCAGATCTCTGCTGGTGTCTCTATCCTTGATCAGATCTCTGCTGGTGTCTCTATCCTTGGCTAGATCTCTGATGGTGTCCCTGACCTTGGCCAGATCTCTGCTGGTGTCTCTATCTAGGACCCAAGGCAAGAGACTTTGCTACAGGATAGAATGAACTCGGGCGGATACCACTAAAGTGGAAGGCAAGAGGTGTCTTCTCACTGGTGGTAAGCTGAGGACAAAAAGGGCAATGGGCTGATGCATGGCTTGAAACATCCTATAGCTCCGCACTGGTTCTTTGGGTTGATAGTGGATGGGGCTACATATATGCTGCCATGTCAGTACTAGGAAAAAGTATTTAAATGCCATTTTTCAACAATTCTTTGCCAACCACTGCCAATCTTTAAAACTGGCATTTGAGTGCTGCCAAAAAAAATAATATGAAAGGTCAGGCCATACAAATCTATTTCAGTTTTTGCTAGGTAGTGAGGAGATACACCACCACATTGTTTACTACATCTCTCAAAGACCATTCTTGCTAAGCTGAACTCCAACTTAACTGTAAGCAGCTGAATTTGGCTTTGCCTCAGCCTTCTGCAATCCACTATACAGCAGAGCTCTAACTGGGAGGGGGAGAAGCAGCACAACCATCTGTTGTGTTGCCGTGCTTATAACTGTATGATATCAATGGGCATGCAAATAATAATACAGATTAGGGTGACAAGGAGATTAGCTCATCAGTCTGCTGTTTCTCATATCCCAGTCAAATCCCAGGTTGGGGAGGGAGAAGACTTGTAAGTCAGGGGTGTCCAACCTGCGGAACAAGACAACTATGAATGTAACCCAACTCAATATGTAAACTTACTTCAAAATGTTGATTTTTGGGATGAATTTTGATAAAAATGTTTACACTTAGCGAGCACGAGGCTGAAGAAAAATTTGACGGTGTCTCTTTACCGGACTTTTATAAAATTCATCTTCCCAAAAAAAAATCTCCCACTCTTCACAATCACGTCTTATTCATGTCATCAGTTTTTGACAGCACCTACATTTGTGAACAATGATTTCCAAGGATGAAGCAGACAAAACCAAAATTAGAATGTAAATATCTGATGAGCACCTTGAGAAATGGGGACTAAAGGGGATTTAAGCGACTTTGAACGTGGCATGGTTGTTGGTGCCAGACGGGCTGGTCTGAATATTTAAAAAACTGCTGATCTACTGGGATTTTCAAGCACAACCATCTTTTGGGTTTACAGAGAATGGTCCAAAAAAGAGAAAATATTCAGTGAGCGGCAATTGTGTGGATGAAAATGCCTTGTTGATGTCAGAAGAGAACGGGCAGACTGGTTCCAGATCATAGAAAGGCAACAGTAACTCAACCACTCGTTACAACCAAGGTATGCAGAATACCATCTCTGAACGCACAACACATCGAACCTTGAAGCAGATGGGATACAGCAGCAGAAAACCAAACTGTTTGCCACTCCTGTCAGCTAAGAACAGGAAACTGAGGGTACAATTCGCACAGTATCACCAAAATTGCAAATAGAAGATTGGAAAAACGTTGCCCGTTCTGATGAGTGTCGATTTCAGCTGCAACGCTCAGATGGTCGGGTCAGAATTTGACATAAACAACATGAAAGCATGGATCCATCCTGCCTTGTACCAGCGGTTAAGGCTGGTGGTGGTGTAATGGTGTGGGGGATATTTTCTTGGCACACTTTGGGCCCCTTTGTACCAACTCAGTATGGTTTAAACGCCACGGCCTACCTGAATATTGTTGCTGACCATGTCCATCCCTTTATGACTACAGTGGCCCCATCTTCTGATGGCTCCTTCCAGCAGGATAATGCACCATGTCACAAAGCTCCAATCATCTCACCACTGGACAATGAGGTCCCTGTACTCCAATGGGCTCCACACTCACCAGATCTCATCCAATAGAGCACCTTTGTGATGTGGTGGAATGGGAGATTCGCATCATGGATGTGCAGTCGTCAAATCTGCAGCGACTGCGTGATGCTATCATGTCACTATGGACCAAAATCTCTGAGGAATGTTTCCAACACCTTGTTGAATCTACCACGAAGAATGAAGGTAGTTCTGAAGGCAAAAGGGGGTCCAACCCGGTACTAGCAAAGTGTACCAAATAAAGTGGCCAGTGAGTGCATATCATTGATCGTTCTCATGTGATCTGCCTGAATTTTTCTGCTCATTATCCTTGTAATTAATATATTTCATATGTGGCTCAAGACAATTCCTCTTCTTCCAAAGTGGCCCAGGAAGGTCAAAAGGTTGGACAGCCCTGCTGTAAGTGTTACTTATTTATATATTCCGGCTCTATATTTAGCGGTTTGCCTTGAGTTCGTTATGATTGTGGTCCTTTATGTTTCTTTAATGGGAACCTGCGGCTAAGGTAACTTTATTAACCAGCCTATCTAATAAAAAGCAAGTACCAAAGGCTTTATGTACCAGGGGCGGACTGACCATTCGGGCACTCGGGCACTGCCCGAGGGCCCCATGCCACTAAGGGGCCCCATCAATGTTGCCAGCCTCAATAAAACCAGGAACGGTATGTAAAAATCTGTGTTTTTTTTTTTTTAAATCCCAGGATTATAGCTTCCCCGCCTCTCCAGTACCTTTTCAGTGTGTGTATGTGTATTCTGTGTGTGTATATTGTGTGTCTGTATGTGTATACTGTATGTGTGTGTGTGTGTGTATACTGTGTGGCCCCATAATTATTGCCTGGGGGCTCCATAATCTCTTATTGCCTGGGGGCCCCATAATCTTCTATTGCCCGGGGGGCCCCATGAGTTGTCAGTCCGCCTCTGTTATGTACGTACCTATTTTACCTCCCCGGCACCTCCCCATACTGAATTTTTGACCTAATGAGGCAGACTTTAGACTTTACCAAAGAAGACATTATGGAATCAATGCAAACAGCTAGAAAGGTAGAACTTGATTGATGCTAGAACCTCAAACCTGGCCCCATGCAGGCAGCCCCATCCAGAGGACACACTCCCGTGCGTGCCGTGTTTTGTCTTCTGGTGCATATTGTGTACATAGCTGAAGAACAGGTAATAATAATTGTTTAGGCTGTACCCAGTTCCACTTCACGCCCTCTTCATTTCAAGGAGCCCGGTTACGGATCTTCAAAGCTGAAGGGACGACTTAGTACTACGTCTCCTATAGAAGCATATCAAGATTTCTTTTGTTTTATTTTTGAAAGCAAAATATATCTGAAAAATTCAAAACTTATCTTTGTTTTGCTTAAGTAGTTGTACGCCACCGGTACATGTCGCAGTATTTGATCTGGTGACCTTTGAAGCAGGACTTCACTTTCAGGTCAAACCCAATGTTGTAAGACCGGAAAGCTCAATAATCAACTTTGTAAAACAGTTGGCATTAGTTATCTCGCACTCTTGTGCTTGTAGACACACTTCAATGCTTTTGGCACATTAGGCTTCATGTACACGGGACGTCGTTTAACCGCTTCAGCCCCGGAAGATTTTACCCCCTTCCTGACCAGAGCACTTTTTGCGATTCGGCACTGCGTCGCTTTAACTGACAATTGCGCGGTTGTGCGACGTTGCACCCAAACAAAATTGACGTCCTTTTTTCCCCCACAAATAGAGCTTTCTTTTGGTGGTATTTGATCTGAGGTTTTTATTTTTTGCGCTATAAACAAAAAATAGTGACAATTTTGAAAAAAAAAAAAAAAAAAAAAGCAATATTTTTTACTTTTTGCTATAATAAATATCCAAAAATATATAAAAAAAAAATACATCACAGGTGATATCATTTACTGCTCAGTGATTGCAGTATTCTAGTCTGCATCTCCCCAAGGTAATGCTTAAAATCTGGCCTGTTGGTGAGTCCTGAGGACTGGAGTTGAGAACCACTGTTCTACATATTTTTCGTAAAAAAAAAAAAAAAAAAATCGCAATAAGCATATATTGATTGGTTTGCGCAAAAGTTATAGCGACTACAAAATAGGGGATAATTTTATGGCATTTTTATTATTAATTCATTTTATTAGTAATGGCGGCGATCTGCAATTTTTATCGGGACTGCGACATTATGGCGGACACATCGGACACTTTTGACACTATTTTGGGGCCATTGTCATTTATACAGCGATCAGTGCTATAAAAATGCACTGTGTAAATGACACCGGCAGGGAAGGGGTTAAACACTAGAGGGTAATGAAGGGGTTAAGTGTCCTAGGGAGTGAGTCTAACTGTGGGGGGGGGTGGGCTTCCACTCACATGACAGCGATCACTACTCCCGATGACAGGGAGCAGTAGATCTCTGTCATGTCACAAGGCAGAACGGGAAATGCTTTGTTTACAAAGGCACCTCCCCGTTGACACAATCGCTGGGAGACATCGAATCCGCAGGTCCTGCAGGCACGGTCACGCTGTACACTGCGGGCGCTGCGCACGCGCCCGCTAGCCCCGCCAATTAAAGGGGACATACAGGTATGCCCATTTGCCCACCGCCGCCATTGTGTCGACGTATATCGGCATGTGGTGGTCGGCAAGTGATTAACCTCTCCTGAATGATTTAACTTGACAGCTAGAAATCGGCGTCTAAGAAAACGTCCATTTAGCCACGTTCACATGTCGTGTTTAGCCGTGTTTGCGTTTATTTATTCATTTTTGTTAAAATGAAAAACATCTGTAAATGAAACGCTGCTACATGCGATTTACTGTATTTAGCAGTTTACAGGCTGTTACAGGCATTTGGCGTTTCAAATGCCTTTGAACATCCGTCTGAACCCATTTTTTTGCGTTCCAAAAAATGCTTCTAAACTCAACTGCCTAGAAACGACTGTAAATGACCCTGTGTACATGTACTGATAAGATAACAGAGGAGAGTTCAGGGGCAGCTGAAAAAAATGCCCAACTGCTCCTAAACATCCGCTTACCAGCAGAAGTGTACATGAAGCCTTAGACATCTGTAGTTTCCATGAAGAACACGTTTCTGCGGGAAGTTTGTACGAAAGACTTCCATGAGAATAAAACTTTAAAGTGATTGTAAGGGCAATTTATTATTTTTTTTTTAAATAACAAACATATCATACTTACCTCCACTGTGCAGCTCGTTTTGCACAGAGTGGCCCAGAACCTGCTCTTCTGGGGTCCCTCGGCGGCTCTCGCGGCTCCTCCCCACATCAGATAACCCCCTGGGAGAAATGCTCTCCCGAGGGGGTTACCTTGCGAGCGCGCTCCCGAGTCCAGCATTCGGCGTCCATAAAGTCCGAATGCAGGACTCAGCCCCGCCCCCCGCGTCATTGGATTTGATTGACAGCAGCGGGAGCCAATGGCTGCGCTGCTATCAATCTATCCAATCAAGAGCCGGGAGCCCGTGGAGAGAGAGACATCGCGTCCCCGCCGACTGAATGTAGGGGTTCAGGTAAGTAAAACGGGGGGCTGGGGGTCCGGTGACTGCCAGGTGTTTTTTCACCTTAATGCATAGGATGCATTAAGGTGAAAAAACACAAACCTTTACAACCCCTTTAAGAAAAAGTTTGTTGGTGGAACGATGGACCTTCACTGAGGGAAAGGCTCTTAGGCCTTTTTCACATGGGCTGTCCGATCAGGTCGGTCTGACAGTTTTTCGGGCAGACCTTAATGGACCCTGCATTGTCTTCCACGGAGCGGTGGATGTCCGCTGACAACCTGCCATCATCTAATCTGCCAAAAACAGACGGTAGTCCTATTTTCCATCAGTCCGGCGGATCGGAACGGATGGAAAACAGACAAGCGGTCCGTTTCCATTCGATTGCCCCATAGAGGAGAGCGGGACCGTGTCAGTGTCTGCTTTGCATAGTGGAACGGACGGGGGAACTCTCATCCGCCTACTTAGCAGGGATCAGTGGAGAGATCCCTCGCTGAGCAAGCAGATTCAACTTAGCAGAGGCGCCCGTGTGAAAAGGGGCCTAAAGGTTGCAAGGAGTCGTTTTTAAGGCTATAGGATATGGGTGCCCAGCCCAACCCGTGCCAAGCTTCCATTTAATATTGTGGGATATTTGACTTTATTTGGGCCTTGTGGCATCCAGACAGCTGGCATAAGTGGGAGTGGACTTCCTTAAAACTGTGCTGTGCAACTCGGTCTCTGCTTCCGGTATTAACAATCACATTCAAACTTCTAAGGCAAATTTAAATATTTGGTGGCTGTGGGAAAAAAAAAAATCTGTTTTTCTAAATGTGAGAGACAGTATGGATTTGCTTAGGAATCCACAAGCACAGGATCTCAGAAAGAAAAGAAACAAAAAAAATTAGTTTTTAGAGTGGTCTGGTGCGCAGCAGCAATGCCCGGGTGAAAAACTGAAGTATTGTGGAGGTAGCCTGTGTTCCCTCAAGCATATTAAACCAAAAAACCGAACTCCAGGAAAACAGATAAATAAATACAACAATGAAATGTTATATCTGGGCGCTGTTTTCCCTACAAAAAGAATGTCTACTTTTGTCCATCCAGTCCTAAGATTTACACAGCCCTCCGGCAGGGCAAGGGGACCTGTTAAACCCTGACTTTCACTTATAGTCCTTCTCCCCACCCCCATCCAGTTACTGAATAGTAAAAGGAGAAGCAGTATAGCTCATCACTCTGTTCTCTCCTATCAACATGCTTCTTGCACAGCAAAAAAAACACCTGATTAGCTACTTGTACTGCTTGGAATAAAAGTTTTCAAACACTGAATATTAGACTTTCAATAGTGGATCTGTGAACAGGCTATGAACATTCAAGTTTTTAAATATTCTTAGCAATTAGTAAATGAGCCCTCATTGACCTCTGTAGCTGCAGGCAATGTGGAGTTATTCATCCTCAAAAGTGACAACAGAAACTATTAAGGCAGTCCTTTCCCTAAAAGTCACATCAGCATGCGTTCATTAAAAAATGGAAAATGGCCACAGTGAGAGAAAAGGGCAGGAAAAGAAAAAAGGGTATGCAAAGAATAAAAAGCCTGCAGTTATCTACTGAACATTTTTAAAGGTGCCTATATTTCTACAATGCACAGGTTTTGTAATTTGAGGATGAATTGCTTTGTAGTGTCTCTAGCTACGGAGGTTGGGATGTCTTGTTTAAGCGATTGATAAAGGTTATGTAAATGCCTAAATGACCATAACTTGGCACATGTTCCCTCTAAGCACTTGTACAAACTAGGGATGCACCGATATATCGGCCGCTGAAAATCATTGGCCGAAAATAGGGTTATCGGCATTTTGCCGAGAGGAAAACAACGGTGCCAATCATGGCCATCGAAAAACGCATTTTAACGTGATTTTACCACAATTTTCATAGGTCAAATGACCCAAAAACTGCATCAAAAACGCAACATTTTTTTCAATGCATTTCCCCGGGGAGGTGCGTTACACTACAACGGAAGTGCAACGGACCAGTGCCAAGACATACATAGAATTTAAAGGAATGCACTTTTCTTGAGCTTTTCTTGCGCTTTTTTTTTTTTTTTTTTTAACACAAAAGCGCTTTAAAAACTTTTAATTAAATTAATGAAAAAGATGAATATAATACAATTCTTTGTAAAAAAAAAAAAAAAAAAAACCTATCCATTTCGGTTTCGATTTTCGGCCAAGTGTATCCTGAATTTTCGGTTCAGAATTTTCATTTTGATGCACCACTAGTACAAACATCCTTCATATTTATGTAATTTTCTTACCTATCATTTAGAAAATTAACAAATGACAAGTTTAGAACCAATAATATTTATATATTTGTTTAATTCTGCAACCCCGACCCCCCTCCTCAAAATTAAAACCTTTTCTTAAAAAAAGTTAAGGCCCTCTGTGGCAAAAATAAAGCCATAGTTTGGGTTACATTATTCATGTCTAGGGTGGGAGCTTCCACACAAATCACTGTGCATTGTGCCCTGCCATCTCCATTCCATTGTAGACATGGATTCACGACTGAGTCATCTTCTTCTGTGGGTCAAATACGTATCTCTTAAACCCCAGTGTGATGAGCACCACCTGGCCATCCGAACGGGCTTCCTCCTCCTTCTGGTTTTCTCCATCTTCTTTCTTTGCTTTGGACTTCTTTTTCGAGGAGGAATTGAGAATCTGCTTCGTCTCAGGCTTCAGACCATCTGCCAATGAAACAAGAATTAATCTAGGTGGATGTGATGGCAAAAGCAGCAACTCAAAGGCAAAGACAAAGTTTGGCAATATTTCACATACAACTGTAGCAGCCTTGCGCTTTGTTGTGTTTTATGTCACGAGTAGGGTGACAACATCTTTTAAAGCTTGTCATTCTGATGAATATGGAATACTGCTACTTGGAAGTGGTCATTGCCACATTGGAGATACTCAACTTAAAAGGTCCACTTCACTGCCAACTTGAAAAATAAATAAGAGAAATCACTCCCACCTGGGTACCAGCTTCAGGGAGGTGCAGGTGATGTCACCGCCTATCACTGCTTCCTCCCGGCCACTTGAAATCCCATGAAAATGCAATTTTGCAGTGGGCTGTAATGCATTCTCATGGGAGTTTGAGTGCTTGGCTATCCCAGGAGTCAGAGGAAAGACATGGTGACATCACCCGTGTCTTCAGGAAGCCAAGGCTAAGGTATTGGTTTATCATTTTATTTACTGCCAATTTTGTCTGGGCGGTGGGGACCTGGGAGGGAAGTGTACCTACCGTTGATCAAAAGTTTGCTTTAAATTCTCCCCCTCCTGTAAACCCACCTAAGGACCCCCGCCTCCTGCCCATCAGTTAACACAGAAGACTCTGACTGAAACCTTATTTTAGCTTTTAGTAACGTGTGGCCAACCATTTCGACATATGGATTAAATATGAGTCAATGACATTTAAAGGAATACCTAAGTAAATACTAAGTATTCTCTGTAAATGGTGTAAAGCAGGGGTCTCGAAACTTTCTAAACAGAGGGCTGGTTTATTGTCCTTCAGATTCTAGGAGGGCCGGACTTTGACCAGAGGGATTGGAAATTTTCTTGCCATCAGTGGTAGTAAATATCGCCACATTTGGTATTAGAAGGAGGAATCGTGCCCCATCGTTGTTATCATAGGGAGGAATAGGGACCCATTATTGGTGTCATTGGGAAAAATGGTGCCCCATTGTCGGTGTCAGATGTCAGAGTAGTGTCAACAGTGGGAGGAATAGGGCTCGATAAAGGCAAGCAAAGCCCCTGGGCCACAGTTTGGAGACTAATGGTATAAAGGATGCTTCCTTTAATAAATGTTAACTTATTAACTACCTCAGCTCCGGAAGGTTTTACCCCTTTAATGACCACAGCATTTTTCGCTATTCGGCACTGCGCTACTTTAACTGAAAATTGGGCGGTCATGTAACACTGTACACAAATTTAATTTTTAGCACTTCTTTCACACAAATAGTGCTTTCTTTTCGTGGTATTTGATCACCACTAGGTTTTTTTATTTTTTGCAAAACAGATTAAAAACCCCCCCAAAAAACAAATAAAATTAGCTGCCAAACTCATGCTGTGTCAAATCAAAGCACAGGTCGGCAGGTGGCGCACACAGGCGCGCCCCAAACTTAAAATACAGGCCACGGTGTACCAGTATGTCGCCCGCTCGCAGTACAACTACTGTGGGCAGGCGCCAAGCGGTTAAGGCTGAAGTCCAAGCAAACAGCTAAACACAGATGAAATTTAAATACAGGGAACAGTTTTAGCTGCTAAAGGATTTGCATTTTTGTCTATCCAGTCCTGAGATTTACACTGCTATTCCACACAGCAAAACCCCATTTGGCAGGGCAGCAGATCTGATTTTTCTTTGCTGCAGTTAGGTAACAAACTTCCTGCTCCTAGCCTGTGACTTGACATTGAAAGGAGAAACAGCAGACTAATGAGCTCATCTCTTTGTCTGTTTTCTCCTCCTATCAATATGTTCCTTGTTGGCAAATGTCACTGCAGTACAGCTGAATGGCTCCTTGTGCTGCTTTACCTTCTCGGTCTAAGCTCTGCTGTACAGGAACTGCAAGAAATTGATACCAAGTCAAGTTAAGGCACTGCTTGCATTAAAAAATAATACATTTAATTAACCTCTAGGACTGAGCCTGGTTGGGTGATACGCGTTAGAGGGGGCATCCCTAGGGCGGGGTCTGTCATTGTCATGCTTGTGGGTGCTATTTTACAGTAAACATGGATGATAGTGGTTTATCCATTGTTGGGCAGCTTTTTCTCTTTATATTCAGCTTGCGAGCGAAGATGGCTCGGTTTTGTCCTCAACACACAGGGTACGAGTGGCACCTCCGTGCTTGACTGTAGGGATGGTGTTCTTAGGGTCATCGTCAGCATTGTTCTTCCTCCAAACACGGCGAGTCGAATGAATGCCAAAAGAGCTCAATTTTGGTCTCATCTCACTTTCTCCCAATCCTTCTCTGAATCATTTAGATCAGGGGTCTCAAACTGGCGGCCCTCCAGCTGTTGCAGAACTACAAGTCCCATGAGGCATTGCAAGGCTGACAGTTACAAGCATGACTCCCAAAGGCAGAGGCATGGTGGGACTTGTAGTTCCGCAACAGCTGGCGGGCCACCAGTTTGAGACCCCTGATTTAGATGTTCACTGGCATGACTGTACATGTGCCTTCTTGAGGAGGGGGACTCGTCGTGTTTGGAGGAAGAAAAATGCTGACTATAACCCTAAAAACACCACCCCTACAGTCATGCACAGAGATGGAAACATTATGGTTTGGGGCTGTTTCTCTGCTAAAGGTACAGGCTGAACCTTCTTCCCTCAGCCAGAACACTAAAGATGGGTCATGGATGGGTCTTCCAGCATGACAATGACCCAAAACGTACCACCAAGGCAACAAAGGAGTAGCTCAAGAAGAAGCAAATTAAGACCATGGGGTGGCCTAGTCAGTCTCCAGACCTTAATCCTATTGAAAATTTATGGAAGGAGCTGAAACTTGCCAAGCAACAGCCAAGAAACCTTAAGGATTTAGAGGTTTGTAAAGAAGAGTGGACCAAAATCTCTCCTGAGATGTGTGCAAACCTGGTCACCAGCTCTTACAGCTTTGCTTAGGGTTTCTCCATCAAGTACTAAGTCATGTTTTGCTTTGGGATCAAATACTTATTTTACTCACTGAACTGCAACTCAATTTATAACATTTGTATCGTGTGTTTTTTCTGGATTTTTGGTATTGATATTCTGTCTCTATCATTTAAAATACACCTATGATAAAAAATTATAGACCCTTCATTTCTTTGTAAGTGGGCAAACTTACAAAATCTGCAGAGGATTAAATAGTTATTTCCCCCACTGTATTTTGATAGCATGGAATATTGTATGTCTCCTCATGTTGAAATCTATGCTGTATGTATTTTCTCTCCAAAAGCCTTATAAAAAGCAGTTTTACAAAAAAAATCTGTTTTAAAATTTGCAAACTTTCAGAAAAATTCAAATTGAACAAGAAACATTATTTATTTTAAGTGCAGATTATGTGGACATATAAATATGTACTAATTTCACATGTTTTAGTATCTTATCACTGACATTTCTAAATGTTATTAGCAGTTATTTCAGTAGGTCTTGTGGCCTTTTCCTGCAGCCATATTTAAAGAGAGACATCGGCCTTTCAGACTGTATTCTCATGTTCCACTCAATATCATTCATCTCCCTTTTAACTTGCCACATTGTCGCTCCCGGACTGCTCTAGCAAAAGACAGACGAGATAAGGGGCAGTGATGGTCTAGTATTGCACGGCTGCCTTACGGAAGACAGAGTCCCGGCGCGGTTGGGTCAAGGAGCACCGTCTTGGACTCTACCTCCTCTTTTTCCGATAGCTCAAGACAGAGCCCAAGAAAGGTATACGGTGCCACCGTCGGCTCTGGGCTGTGAAATGGAAGCCTGCAGATGGAGGGACAATTTCATTTCTGGTATTTTTAAACCTGCGGTGTCACATAACCTTATCTGAAACACTTTATCAGCCTCTCTGCCCTCATAGAGAGCCTGTGATAGGCATTCCCATTTCGGGACATGACAAAAGATTCCGATGCTCGTGATTCAGTGGAGACAGGAGGTCTACGAACTCAGGTGATCGGCTTAGTTACGGAGACGCGAGGGGGGTTATTGGTGGCTGTGTGTAAGGGTAGAGGCATCCTCTAGTGTCAGATGTGAAGAGGCACAAAGGTTAACCCATGTGTGCTGGAGTCCTTGTTTACACGCTTTGCTGTAGGATGTTTTGTCTTTTCGAGATAAAATTCTAGGCTTTTTTTTTTTTCTGCAAGATAGTAAAGTACTCGTGGAAAACATAACACAGTGCCACTGACTCTTTCATCCTCCTGCGAAGTTTTATGAAAGTAAAGCTATCGCTCATGAATGAGGTTCAAGGTGTTGTAGGGAAGGGTAATAAGGGCCTATGTCAATGGGCTTTGGCATCAGTTTGGGATGCTTCTGAGATCATTCAGAAACCACTGACAGGTGCATTTGACAAGCACTTGACCTCCTTCTGACCTGCTTTGAAGTGATAATAAAGTCTCTTGTTTTCATTTAAAAATAATAAACATGTTATACTTACCTGCTCTGTGCAGTGTTTTTGCACAGTACAGCCTAGATCCTCTTCTTCTTGGGTCCCTTGCCAGCGCTCCTGGCCCGGCCCTCCTGCTGAGTGCCCCCACAGCAAGTAGCTTGCTGTGGTGGCACCCAAGCCAAGCCGCTGCTCTGTGTGTCCATTCAGACATGGAGCTGTGGTTCGGCCCCACCCCCTCTCTCTCCTCATTGGCTCAATGACTTGACAGCAGCAGGAGCCAATCCGTCTCAGCCAATGAGGATGGGAGTCCCAGACAGCCAAGACTCTCATGCAACATCGCTGGATCAAGAAGGAGCTCAGGTAAATATTAGGGGGTTGAGGGAGGCTGCTGCACACAGAAGGTTTTTTTATCCTAATGCATAGAATGCATTAAGAAAAAAAAACTTCTGACTTTACAACCACTTTAAGTGTAATTTTCATTCCCATAGAGTTGTATGGAAATGCAAAACTGGTTTGAAGCGAACAAAAGCCCGTCGCCACAGGCTCTAAAGCTGGCCACCTATGGATTGAGCTGTCTCGGCTGAATGATCCATGTGTGCTCAACAAAACTTCTGCCGAATGAGCTTGTTGGAACATTTTTCTTGACCAGTGGCAGCAGCCAATGGGCTGCAGTCACTGATCAGTGTATTTTGACAGCACAGAGTCCATTCTCTGCATTAAGGTGAAAAACCTTCTGTGTGCAGCACACCCCCTAGCTCCACCCTTATACTTACCTAAGCGCAATCTCAGTTCAGCGCTGTGCCGGAGAGCAGCAGCTCTCTCTCTCCTCCCTGGAGATCGAGACTCAGCAGCAGGAACCACTGGCTCCCGCTGCTTTCAATCAAAGCCAGTGAGGAGAGATCTGGGGATGGGGCCAAGCAGTGCTGTGTGTGTCAATGGACACACTGAGCAGGGCTCGGGTGCGAGCCTGCACGAGTGCCCCTGTAGCAAGTGGCTTGCTATGGGGGCACCTGTGAAGGGGGGGTGCCCTTAGGGGGATCCCAGAAGAGTAGGTATGTGGGTTCTTCGTGCAAACCCACTGCACAGAGCAGGAAAGTATGACATATTATACATGATATTTAATATAAATCCTTTGGAATCACTTTAAACCACACTTAGGCTGCACACACCTGCATAGAAACTATAGAAGATTCAGACCTATGGGCACAGTTGATAATTACGCAACATCTTCACAGCACTGTGCATCCCTTCTAAAAATGTGTATGTACAGCTATGTATGTTCACTTCCTTGTTCTATGTACAGCTGAGCACAAGTTTATATCACAAAAAAGAATGCTTGCCACATGGTGAAGCAAAAGCAGTTTCCTAACGTCTCAAATAGTTTGTGCCCTGGTAGGGCAGGGTCAGTGGTGCCTATGGGCACCTATAGATATTAGGTTAGTGGGAGGCAACTTATTAGAGATTGGAAGTCTCAACTGCTGCCCTTAAACTCCTTAGGGGGCCCACACCTAAAACGTAGTATATGTAAGGTTATAGAAGACTTCTGACCAACTAAAGACTGTCAGCAACTATGGATGTTCTTCAACAGTTGGTCTGGAACTGGAGACATGCTACAGGATTGTTTGGAGGTGATATGCTGCAGGAGACATACATGGTTCAAATTCCAGCTGAATTGCTGATAATTTGACCCAGAAGTGGCCTTCTTGGCATCACCACTTTTGTCGAAGGAACCGGGTGGAAAATTGTTGGCTGAACAGTGACTGCATTCAATCAGGAGCAGTCACTGGTTAGGTATTCAGACATCCACGGGCACTATGGCTGTCTGAATACAGTACCCGGCATTGGAGATTCCTCCACTGACATGGTTCAGCAGGGATGGAGGAATCTATTATATTTCTACTGTTCAGCTTGCGTGTATGTGTACAATTAGACACAGTGGTTCTAGACTCCTGTCCTTAGGACCCACTTAAGCCTGATTCACACCTATGCATTTTTAGTGCTTTTTGCAGATTTGCACTACAGAACATGTTCCATAGGAAACCATGTTAAATGGACTGTAGTGCAAATCTGCAACATGCAAAATGCACTAAAAATGCATAGGTGTGAATCAGGCCTAACAGGCCAGATTTTAAGTATTATTTTGGGGAGATGCAGACTAGAATACTGCAATCCCTGAGCAGCAAACACCTGTGATGTGCCGTATAACACGCACCCACGATTTAAGAGAGAAGTTTCAGGAAAAAAAACTTTTAAAAAAAAAACAAAAAACAATTTGAAGCAAAATAATGAATGGTCAGTGAGCATCAATGCAGCATAATTACTGCCCATCTGCAGCTTCAGTGCAGCCTGATCAGTGCCCATCTGCAGCCTAATCAGTGCCCACCTGCAGCATTGCTCCTCACTGCAGCTTGATCAGTGTCCATCTGCAGCCTGCCGAAAAATATAGGCTGCCACCGAGGGGAAGGAGGGGACGAGCGCTGCCGAAAAAGAGCCGGATCTCCTGTGTACTCGGCTCGGCGTCACGCCCAGTCCTGCCCCTTAGCCCAGATCCTATGATGGACATAACGTCGGTCCAATGCCGGGACGTCAAAGCTAGGAGATGTCCAGGGGTCGGGACTGAGCATGACTGCGAGCCGAGCACACAGGAGATCCGGCAGCACTCGTCCCCTCCTTCCCCTCGGTGGCAGCCTATATTGGCGTATAACACGCACACACGATTTCCCCCCTATTTTAAGGGGGAAAAAAGTGCATGTTATACGCCAATAAATACAGTATTTTAGTTATCTTGCAAACCTGGCCTGTTAGTGGGTCCTGAGGACAGGGTGTTGAGAACCACTGCACTAGAGACATATTACATGAGATTGCAAGGTCACCCCTTACATATCAATGGTTGCATTCCTGGTACTGCCTGCTGGAAACTGGGGACCACAAAATATGTAGCAAAGATCGCACAGGGCCCTTGGGCTGCAGGTTGGACACCGGAAAGTTAGATCATCGCCTGAACGGCCAGTTCAGCATTTGTCATCTCATGTCTATGAGTTAAAGGTTCAGAATGACAAGTCTCTCCACTACTGTCTCTTCATCATTGCTGGTATCTAGACCTTGAATACATTTTGAAGCTGCTCCAGGTAATGAAGCAATAATTGGGTGATGGGAACATAGGGACCAATATATCAGGCAGTATAAACAAAAGACTTGTTGATTCTTCTTTATGCCATGGACTGTGAAGGATGCCGATGGCTTGTTAGGGTCCTCTTTAGCCTGCAATGAGTGCCACCAGCCTTCTCCAACCTATTGATGAGACCTGTCACAAGAATAAATGGCAGAAAAGTGCAACTGGAACAAAGCATCACAGCAATGAGACCGCTGAGATGTGGAGGATACAGTAAGACAAGTAGTCAATTATTAATAAATGTAAAACACGAGTTATCTTATACGGACAGGCTATTAATATCACTTAGAGATATACGATTCCAGGCTCTTATCAGAACTTAAGATAACGAAGATAAAAGTTGTGGTTTTGGGGGAAATATTTTCCTGCACACAGATGCCTATGGTTCTATTAGTCCACCATGGGACATCTCAGGCTGCCTCGTTCAGGCCCAGCAAGGTGACGGTGTATATTCCCTGCGGGAAAGTAAATGTTAATTCTGTGTGACGCTTTCGCGAAGGAGAGATAAGGGATAAAGCAACAAAACTTTGAGCCATTATAGGTGAGGGTAAGGTCAGGTGGCTTTAACATGACACCTATTCATCTACGGGCAAGTTTATATAAGCCAAACAATTTTGCTCTTATTTTTTTTAGGTTCTGAAAGCAGCTGCTGTCTTTTGTGTTTTAATCAAGTTTCTTTAGCAATATATTTTGGGGGGAATACTTTAAAAAAAGATCACACTGATTATAACTATACAAGCTACAACCCTATAGAACAGTCTCTCTCAACCTTTTCAACACAAAAGAACCCTTGAAATAAATCAAGGGAACCCCTGCTAACATTTACTATAGCTACAACTCATGATACATTAATATGATGGTTCGGGGGAAGAATACTCCTTACACTTGCGGTCATTGGAAAGAAGTTCCCCCTTACAGATAGCTAGAAAGATCCATGGTGTCAGTGGGAATTTATCTGAGGGGCAGAAATTGCTCATTGCTCAAGGAACCCCTAGCAATCTCGGGAGGAACCCTAGGGGTTCATATAAACCTACAGGTGTGAACAGAAAATATATTCTCCTGCGCTCGTGCCGGCGGCCTTTAGTAGAAGGTGGTAGTATTTTCAGATATGATAAAATGTGTAAAAAGACCATTTGTGTCCCGCTGCCTAAACTGACTGGGGGAAGTCCAAACAGGCCAAGTAGGAAAGGAGAAAAAAGGCGCGTAACCCAATGCATGAATCAAGATAATAGAGTTTATTCTATACAAATAGATAAATACAAGGAAAATACTACGTGTTCATAAATAAGTTACAATATTCTCATTTGATAAAATAGTAAAAGTTGATGCCCATGCAAAGGGTAAAAGTTGAATGAATGGCTAACACGTTTCGAGGGGGTATCTCTTCATCAGAGCCTTGGAAGACAAAACCTGGTCTGTATAATGTGGTAGGTTTATATAGAGAGGAACAACTGGATGGGAGATGTATCACATGATAGATGATGTATTTCTATAGGCGGATTCTCCTTTATTCTAGTAGTATTCCTTTCCACATCTCAGCGCTCTCAGCACCGTAGGGTATATACAGAGGTTGTAGTTCATTAGTTGTTAGTGTTGGTCATCAGGACCTGCACACTGGCTGGTTAGGAAGTTGCAGCTTGTGGTCAGTGGTTACGTGCCAGAGTCGATCGTTGGTTGATCCTGCGATCCTCCTGCTAAGATGCTGTGTTTTACTGTATAGAGTCCTTTATTGGTTTGCAGCTATACAGTATCCTGTATACAGTACAACTCAAGTGCTATAGTGTCTGGAGGCGGCACTGCGGGCTTGGTGACAGATGCAGCCTGCCTGGGAGGAGGCACTGCAGGCAGAGTTAAAAATTGTTTCCCGCACACGCACTGGCAGGGTTGCGGCGTCGGATGGAAGCAGAGCAGTCTGCAGAGCCCCAGACCTCGTGAGTGAAATACTGTCACTGTCTGTGATTGCATTATTGCAGATTTGCATGTAAATAAATGTATTTGGTGTATAAAGACTGATCTGTCCATGTACCGAGGGGTCGGATCCCCACCCCCATCCCTCCCTGGTAGGCTGCATTGATAGGTGCTGGTGAGGCTGCATTGATGAGCGCTGGTGAGGCTGCATTTGATGAGCGCTGGTGAGGCTGCATTTGATGAGCGCTGGTGAGGCTGCATTTGATGAGCGCTGGTGAGGCTGCATTTGATGAGCGCTGGTGAGGCTGCATTTGATGAGCGCTGGTGAGGCTGCATTTGATGAGCGCTGGTGAGGCTGCATTTGATGAGCGCTGGTGAGGCTGCATTTGATGAGCGCTGGTGAGGCTGCATTTGATGGGCGCTGGTGAGGCTGCATTTGATGGGCACTGGTGAGGCTGCGTTGATGGGCGCTGGTGAGATTGCATTTGATGGGCGCTGGTGAGATTGCATTTAATGGGCGCTGGTGAGATTGCATTTGATGGGCGCTGGTGAGGCTGCATTTGATGGGCGCTGGTAAGGATGTATTTGATGGGTGCTGGTGGGCTGCATTTGATGGGCACTTCATTAAAAAGGTGGGGTATACATGGGCAGGGCAAAAGGGGTGGAGTCAGGGATGGAACCAGAAGGGGGGGCGGCGGCAAAATAAGGTTTCGCCTAAGGTGTCAAAAATCCTTGCACCAGCCCTGGTAGAGATTAATGCTATTGCTCTAATCAGTGTTCCCACTACAGACTGCTGAGGGCACATCATATACCAAAGGCCAGCAAGTTGGGTACCATAGGGCTAGAAGATGCTGAAGGTCTAGTGGATTAGGATATTATCATACTGAATCCAATCCTATTCATGAGGGAGATGTAGCAACTGCTTAGTGGTGTTCTATCAGGCAACAAAAAAATATGTAATTAGCACACCCTAATTCATCAGCAAAGTCTAATTTACTGTATCAAGTAAATCGCACTGTAATTTCACATAAGGACTCTATCATGGCACGTGTGACATAGATATGTAGACTGCACTTCCGAGCAGTTTGCTTGATAATGAAAAATTGGCCTTTGTTAAGTGCTGGTATCATATCTCAAATAGAGTGGGACAACATGCAGTGGCTACATGGTGATGAACCAGTTTGGGTTAAGTAGATGATCCCACTTGAAAATGGACTGAGAGTGTAATGGACTGTGGAATAATCGATTCATTTTTCTTTTTAACATTTTGAATTGAAGTCAGACATGCATCATCTTTGCATTGAGTGAACAAACAAATGTAATAGAACACCATAGCGGACCTTTTATTACACTTATATTGCAAAATGCTGTCATTTATTGTAAACTTACTACAATTAAAGGGTGGAGGAATGTCTGTGTTGAAGGGCATAAAAACCCTCTATTTCATATAGCAAACATAAACCAGTCTATAGGCTACTATGGACCCAACTAATCTCTATACCATATATTAACCAAAAAAAAAAAAGATATCCTAAAAAAATATATACAGTATCTCACAAAAGTGAGTACACCCCTCATGATGCTGAGCATGTGCACTCAACTTCTTTGGTCGGCCATGTTATTTTTATGTTATTTTTGTTGCATTTATAACTTTCTGACTCTGGACCCTACATTGCACCCCAGAATTCTTTGGTAGTCTTCAGATTTCATAATGCCATGCACATGGTCAAGACATCCAGTGCCTGAAGCAGCAAAGCAACCCCAAAGCATCAATAAACCTCCAACATGTGTGACTGTATCATTTTCTTTAAAGACCCCATTTTTTTTTTCTGAAACCAGTAGAATCATGGGCTGTACCAAAAAGCTATAATTTTATTTTGTCTGTCCACTGCATTCTCCCAAAAGGATTTTGGCTTCATCCGGTAAGTTTTGTCGAACTAAATTTTTCTATTTCATCCACATCCCGGGAGATTAGCTACAGTGCCATGGGCTGTAAACTTCTTGACAATGTTGCGCACAGTGGACCCAGGAACATTAAGATCTCTGGAGATGGACTTGTAACCTTGAGATTGTCCATGCATTTCCAAAATGTTTGCTTTTCTCAAATACTCAGAGAATTCTTTGCTGCTCTGTCTCTTCTCCATGCTCCGTGTGGTACACAGACACACAACAAAAATGTTGAGTCAAATTTTTACCATTTTAACTGGTTGCCGGTGTGAGTTCTAGATTGTCAGCACCTGTTAATTGATACAGGTGAGTTTAATTACAAATTACAGGAGCATCACAAACTTGGAATGCCATTTTTTCTTACAATTTTGGGAAAGTGCCAATAATTTGGTCCAGTCCATTTTTTGGAGTTTTGCGTGGAATGAGTCAGATTTTTGTTTCTCCGCTTTTTTCTGTCATACCAATACAAACAAAAGAAATAAACATGAGAATGTCGAAACACTTGTAATTGCAACAATTTTCTGGGCAAAGTGGTGCATTACCTGACGACGTTCCTTATTGGACGAAACGCTGCGTAGGGTGGAGCCCGGATATCTGACGTAACAACGTGCTGACCACAGCCATCTTGCTGGTTGGAAACAAATGTTAACCAAGGAACTTTTGTGTTCCCGACATGCTCATTTTAATTCCCTAAATGTGAGTACCCTGTACACTTTTTACTAAAAGTCACCTTGATTGAACATACCACACCATGGAGGAGCTACTTCTCTTTTATCTTACATATGAACCTGTGGATTCACTCCATGTTATGACCCTATGAGATTCAGCTGTCTGATACCAGAGTGGAATCGTGCTATAGTGGATATATCATGCTTATCTGACCACCTATAACCTAGTGGTCAACCTTCTGTGGTAAGAGGCCCGGTGTGTTGGTGTGCGTAGGAGGATTTCATAGTTCACCTCAGCCTGTCATATTTACTTTGTGGGTGATGCCATTTCTTGGAACATGGACTCTTTACGTTCAATGACTGTGGACTTTTATTTACATAGTTCATGTTTGTATTTCTAGCGCTGGATATCTCTTTTTTTTTTTTTAAATATCGTTACCTATATTTTATGCTAACTGCTGAATAGACATTAACGCAGTGATTAATTTTATTTATTGTTAGAAATACAGGGATGCCAATATTTTTGGCCATGACTGTATGTTGTGGAGATGAGCATAGTCACCAGAGAACAAGGAGGGTGCTATTGGCAGGATCGCCTGGTGAAAATAAAGGTGTAAAAAAAAAAAAAAAAAAAAAACCCTAAAAAAACCAGGAGCAATATATGAAATTTTGGTTTTTAATATATGCTAAGATTGAGCTGAAAAACAATTGTAACATGTCTAGCAGGCATTACAGTTCCAGTGAGCACAGAGAAAACAATGCACTCTTATTCTCTCCCCGACTCTCGTCCCCCCCAGCCGGCCAGGTGAATGGCATCACACCCTGACAAAATGCTTCTGAGCGCTCCCTTTTCTTGGTGGTGCCAGAAGGTCTGTGCGCGCGGTTACACCGAGCTCCTAAAAGCCGAGGCCCGAGAGCCAGACGCAGCTCCAATCTAACTTCCATCTCTCTCCGAGGAATTCTCGCGTTACATGATACATGCCTCGCGTTCCTTGAGTGCAGGGAAATGAAGTGAAATATATCTGTCACTGAAGACGACAGCGGATACTTAATAGCTGGGGCTGATGGGTATTTTTAGATGGAAGTCTTGTTTAACTTGCATTATGGTTTAATCTCCGCCGAACAATACGCCGGCTCAAAATGCGCGCTGAAATAAAAAAAAAAAAAAATCTTCACCATTAATTAAGCGGCTGCTGCGCTCAGTCACACACGCCATTAATAGATTTTTCTTGCTTTTGTTTTCGGCAAACAATGACTTTATTTTGTTGGAGGTTTACCATCAGAGGATTGCGGCGCAGAGAGACAAATGTAATTTCCCCGCCAACAGCTGTGTGTACAAACACCACAAAACGCTACAGTCTACGTGCAGCAATTACCAATGCCGGCCATACATGAGCGACCACTCCTTGACAACGACGACAGGTCTGATAGTTGCCCACGTTGGAAGTAATAACATATAAGCACGGGAAGAACCATCTGTGCCCAGATATGGCTTTTTTTTTTTTTAATTTTAATTGCTTCGCGCCTGCGCTATAGCCGAATGAAGGCTACAGCGTGGGCCTTAATTGTCGGGAGGCCGTCAATAGAAGTCCTCCTGTGCATGAGCTGCCTGCGGGGCACACACGGCATGCTCTGTGATCAACGAGTCAACGAGACTCGGCTGATCACAGATCGGAGTAAGGGGCCGATCCTGGCCCCTTAACACAAGATCAGTTGTCAGCCAATGACAGCTTATCATGTGATGTGAACAAAAGATTGGTAATCGGCTATTTTTCTGCTCGCTCTGACAGTGTGAGCAGAAAAAAAAGCCAATCACAGGCTTGTGTCAGAGGGACAGCGGTGAGACATCACCCGAGAATCTGTGCCCACCAGTGCCGCCTGCCAGTTCCCACCACTGCCACCTGCCAGTGCATAGCAATGCCGCCAATCAGTGCCCACCAGTGCCACCTATCAATGCCCACCTGTGACACCTATCAATGCCCGCCAGTGCTGCCAATCAGTGCCCATCAGTGCCTCATCATCAGTGCCGCATATCAGTGCTGCCCATCAGTGTCACTTAGCAGTGCCACCTATCAGTACCCTTCAGGGGCACCTATCAATGCCCTTTAGTGCTGCCCATCTGTGCCACCTATAAGTGCCCACCAGTGTCACCTTATCAGTGCACATCAATGAAAGACAAAAATTACCTGTTTGCAAAATTTTATAACAAACTATAAAACGGTTTTGTTTTGCTTTTCAAAATTTTCAGTCTTTTTTCTTTTTTTAGCATAAAATGAAAAACCCAGTAGTGATTTAATACCACCAAAGGAAAGCTCTATTTGTGGGAAAACATTTTTATAAAAATTTCATATATGTACAGTGTTGCATGACCGCGTTATTGTCATTCAAAGAGTGACAGCGCTGAAAGCTGAAAATTGGCCTGGGCAGGAAGGGGGTTTAAGTGCCCTATAAGTAAGTGGTTAAAACAACCAACATTTCGAGAAGTCATACACGCTTTATTGCTTCATATCGATAATCCAATACACATAAAAATTACAAACTCAACTGAAATCTCACACCATATTCTCTTTTTTTACAGTCCTATACACACGCATGTTATGGTTTGTGACTGGTTTTGCTTCATAATGCCTTAAAAAAACATCTCTTATTAAAAATTCTGCAGAAATCCCTCTCTCATTACTGTGCTCTGTACTGGCAGAGCTGAGTAGCAGCCACACCCCTCATCATGTGTCCCCATACAGACTTATATTGCAGCAAAGGGGGAAAAAAAAAAAAAAGAGCGTCTGGCCAGGTCTGTTACATTGTTGGGAGCAATGTGCTGGGAACACTGCATCTACCTATTGGACTGCACTTTCATATTTAGACACCCTGTAGAGCTACTGTACCAGGAAAGTGGAGGGTAGACTATAAAAACGGAGGTTGCTAGGAAAATCTCTATAATTGGGATTCAACCATTTTGACACTGGACAAGTTATTTAATATAGTAGCACTTCAGCCTAGCAGCACTAGGGTTTTCGGTTTGAATCCCAACCACAGCACCACCTGCCTGGAGTTTGCATGTTCTCCATGTACCTGTGTGGGTTTCCTCCGGGTACTCTGGTTTCCTCCCACAATCCAAAGACATGTTGGTGGGTTAATTGACTCCTGTCTAAATTAGCCCAAGTACGTGTATGTATGAGGCTGGGTTCACACCACTGCGAATCCCCTGCATCCAATTCGCAATGGCAGGATATTTTGACCGCTCTCTATGGAGCTGGTTCATATATCTCTGCAGCGGGTCCGACGCGTTTTGCACAAAATCGCTGTGCGTCTTTTGGTCCGTTTCAGGTCCGAATACAGCCCAAAATTCGGGCTGAATTCGGACCTGAAACGGTGAACCAGGATGCACCGGACCCCTGCTGTGAGACTGATGCGGCGATGGTGTGAACCCAACTGACTGATGTGAATGTACAACATACATATGTAAAGTGCTGCGTAAAGTACCGGAGTTATACAAGTACCTGTAATAAATAAATAAATATAAAAGGCTGTTAGGCTACCTACAGACATCATACTGAGGTCAAACTTAAAGGCATGATTTAATCACCAAAAGTATGCATCTTGGATCTACCAAGAGCACCTGTTTTTTCTTCTTTTTTTCACAAGAAGCATGTGGGGTTAAAATAACAGAGAGCTTGGAGAGTGCCTACTACCCATGCTAAATAACCTGTGTAAGAAAAATGTAAATACCTATTTTCAGCCCGCTCCAGTCCGGTCATGTGATCCGACTCCCCTTGTCAGCCGATTGGCTTCAGGGGAGAGGAGGGAGCAATGACAACAGATGGGACATTGGGGCCTATGGGTGACATCACCACTCCAAGCTTTACTAGCCATTGTTGGAACACTCTCTCCTCTCCCCTGCAGCCGCTGCTGGCTGACACGGGATCACATGATCAGACTGGGCTGAAAATATTGAAGTATATACATCTTTCTTACACTGGTTAGCATAGGTGTTGGGGGGGGGGGGGGGTTAAGGCTAGTTAGGTGTATAGCCAGAATTCCACTTTAATGACTAGGAATGTTTTGTGCTTTTGTAATTTGACAGATGACTTTTTTCCCGACAGACTGGTACAAAGGCCTATTTATTTCCATTTTTTAACTCTGGTTTTAAAACGAATCTCCAGGCCAATGCAAAGATATCCCACCGACCCCTCTCTCCTACCCCACTCTCACCCATTTACACACTGAAAATACCCTTAAAGTGTATATCTAGACAAAAAGTCTTTTTTAGTTTTGGATAAAGTGGAGAAGGGTTAGGTCCTCTGTTTTTTTGCTGCCTGTATCCCTCGCTGGGGAGATTCACCACTGTATTTGTACTGTTGACCATTGACAATGAGAAAAAAAAAACGTAGGGGGAAATCATCCAATGGGGGTATCTGCTCCAGGTACAACTGTCTAAGAGGGGAATTACCCTCACTTTTGTATATTGCCTCTAACTTCCTGATGGGTCTCTGGGACAGGAAATAAAGGGAAATTTCCCAAAAGGTACACAAAATTACCTAGCAGGGGTTTTAGTCCTTCCTCACGGCTCTTACCAAAACATAGTTCTGACTATACATACACTTTAAATGTTCCTTTTTTAAAAAAATACCTGTATCCGCCATCACATGTCCCTTACCAGTGGCTCATCCAAGAGCCCAGGCCTGCCTCTGACTGGTCACCTTGTTGTGAGGTCATCGTTCGAGATTTAATCTCCATAAGACAGCCAATAGGAGGAGGCCATGTCACCCAGACAGTCAGGGCTGCCATTAGAAATCATGGGGCCCCATACAACCTACCAGACAGGGCCCCCCCCCCATCCAATCTCTTGCCACCGCTGCTTTTGCCTGTCTGACAACACAACAAATAAAAACATGTCAGGTGGCCGTTTGCACCCCCTGGGTGCAAATACCGAATGTGGTCTGCACCCCCTAAGTACGCCACTGCCTGGGCCTCATCGGTTAAGCAGCAGGGGCTGGGGACAGAGAGGGGACTGTCTACTCATCCGCCCTGGCAGATTTATATAGAGGAAAAAGCCACAACTTGAATTCAATTGCTGCTCGGAGGATTACTCTGCCTGCTCCCTAAAAGTAGTAAGTCCCCTCTGTCCATGGGCCCTGCTGCTGAACTAATGGGGCCCAGGGAGCTTTCAATGAATCACTGGGAACCGCAGCCCCTGTAATTACGGTTATGCACCCAAAGGAGGAGAGGAGTCCCCCTCTTTGCCTTCTTGACCCCGTGCTGAGCTTAGAGGAAAATAGGACCCAAAACCTGTACAGGAGAGCCAGTTCTACCCGAACCCCCCCCCTTACATTGGCCACCCTGAAGACAGTGCAGTGATGTGGGCATGCAGAATAGGATCCCCCCACTCTGATGAGAAAGAGTCTTGGGACACAATCCATCAAACGACCATGGGTCTAGGTACGTAGGAGGGGCATTTAGGTTTTTGGTAGACAGTAGACAGTCCCCTCTCTGTCCCCAGCCCCTGCTGCTTAACTGATGAGACCCAGGCAGTGGCGTACCTAGGGGGTGCAGACCACATTCGGTATCTGCACTCGGGGGGGTACAAACGGCCAGCTGACATGTTTTTATTTGTTGAGTTGTAGGTTTTTTTGGGGGGGGGATTTCTTGCTGGAGCACAGCTTTAACCAATTTGCACATTACTTTATTTCTCAAAGCTTTATTTGACAGTTTCCTTTGCATTTTTACGTCTTACTTCACCACCTTGAGATACTGCCATTTTCCACACATCTTTTATATTTTGTTGCATTTATAACGTGGTAAAATCGGAAGTTCTACCACCATAATTTGCAAGATTAGTAGAGGATTAGAAACTGAATGCTCTTGTTGTTAAGCTGCAGCCTTCCAGTGATGTTAAGCTGTGTTCAACAGGATTCCTCCTCTTACATATAATCCAATAAATGATCACACTCCAAAGTCTGGTATCTTTTTTACTTGATTGTAAAACATGAACAAAATGAATTTGACAGAAAATGATGTGTTATGCACGTTCTATTTTTATTACACAGACCAAAAATTGCTCATGAAATTCAGGCTGTATTATTTCAAAATGGTGTAGCGCTATCAATACATGAACTCGTATGTCAAACTTATTTGTTTTCAATAATAAATTCAAAAACACGCAAGAAACAAAATGTCCCATGTGCAAAAAGTCTCTATGTGCGGTCCTTTATACACAACAATGTGCTCATAAACTCTCCTCCACCTCTCACCTTAAAGATATGACACACATACAGTATACATGCAAGGTCATATCTCTATATGGCCCCCAGAGGCATGCAGCGCGGCGATTGGGGATGGGGCATGTCACTCTGACACAGCCCAACCCCGATCAGGGTAAAGAGCCAATGAAATTGGCTCTTTACCACGTGACCGGCTGTGTCCAATCACAGCCGGTCACTGTCACCAGCCCATCAGAGTACCTGTCACCAGCCCACCAGAGTACCCCAGTACCTGTCACCAGCCCATCAGAGTACCCGAGTACCTGTCACCAGCCCATCAGAGTACCCGAGTACCTATCTGCAGCCCACCAGTGTACCCGAGCACCTAAAATAAAGTAAATTGGTTCTTTACCACGTGACCGGCTGTGTCCAATCACAGCCGGTCACTGTCACCAGCCCATCAGAGTACCTGTCACCAGCCCACCAGAGTACCCCAGTACCTGTCACCAGCCCATCAGAGTACCCGAGTACCTGTCACCAGCCCATCAGAGTACCAGAGTACCTATCTGCAGCCCACCAGAGTACCCGAGCACCTATCTCCAGCCCAGAGTACCCAAGTACCTATCTGCAACCCATCGGAGTACCCGAGTACCTGTCTCCAGCCCAGAGTACCCGAGTACCTATCTGCAGACCATCAGAGTACCCAAGTACCTGTCTCCAGCCCAGAGTACCTGAGTACCTATCTGCAGCCCATCAGAGTACCTGTCTGCAGCCAATCAGAGTACCCAAGTACTGTAAGACCATCAGAGTACCCGGGTACCTGTCTCCAGCCCAGAGTACCCGAGTACCTATCTGCAGAGCATCAGAGCACCCTGGTACCTGTCTCCAGCACAGAGTACCCGAATACCTATTTGCAGCCCATCAGAGTACCTGAGTACCTGTCTCCAGCCCATCAGAGTACCCGAATACCTATCTGCAGCCCATCAGAATACCCCAGTATCTATCTGCAACCCATGCCTCATAGAATAAACGTTTTGTGGGTAATTGCCCTGGTGCTCCAGGGCCTTCAAAAGTGTGATAGGTAGTCAGGAAATTAGATCTGTAATTTATACCTGATGGTGCTCTCTGCATGTTGGGCCTCTGTATGTGGCCAGGCTGTTTAAAAGTCTCACACATGCAGTTTTGCCATACTCGGGAGGAGTAGCAGAATGTATTTTGGGGGGTGATTTTAGCTATGTACATGCTATGTGTTAGAAAAATCTTATAAATTGACAACTTTCTGAAAAAAAAAAAAAAAAGTTTTTATTTCTTTCCACGTTTTCCAAAGACTTGAGGAAAAAAAATATGACATGTTCAAAAGACTCATTATGCCTCATAGAATGTACGTTGGGGTGTTTGCTTTCCAAAATGGGGTAATTTTGTAGGTAATTCCATTGTCCTGGTGCTCCAGGGCCTTCAAAAGTTTGATACGTTGCAGTGGCGGCCTGTCCATTAGGGGCGCCCGGGCACCCCCACCCCTCTCCTTGCCACTCCCTATATGCAGTGGATAGATTCATGCGTAGCATAAATCTATCCATGGCCGCCCCCTATTCATGTGTCCGGACCCTTTCAGGGCACCGGGCACATGACTTACAGCGGCCAAGTTTTTTTTTTTAAGAACCTGATTAGAGCCAGAGGCTCTAATAGTCTTCAAAATAGGGTAGGCTCGGGTCACAGACGATGCGTCCGGAGCCACCCAGGTGTGTTGCAACAGCGAATGAATATTCGCTGTTGCAACACTGATCCTTCTCCCAGCCAGTAGGAAAGCAGGTATGAAACCTGTTTCCCGATTGCCCAAAACATCAGGCTATCCTATTGGAGGCTTAGCGCCGGGAGGAGCAGAAAGGAGATGCACTGCGGAAGATGCTCCAGGAGAGGACACCGGAGCAGTTTTCCCCAAGCCCGCCACGCTGGAAGATGGCCGCATCCGCTCTGACCGCTGCTCTCACCACCCGCATCCAGGGTAAGGACAGCGGGATAGGTTGTCAGGAAATCAGATATGTAATTTATGCTCCTAGAATGCCTGATGGTGCTCCCTGCGCATTGGGCCTCTCTATGTGGCTAGGCTGTATAAAAGTCTCACACATGTGGTATCGCCATACTCAGGAGTAGCAGAATGTATTTTGGGGTGTCATTTAAGTATGCATATGCTATGTGTGAGAAATAACTTTTTATTATCACATATTTGTGTAAAAAAAAAAAAAAAATTAATTTCTTCCAAGAATTCTGGGATAAAATTACAACTTCAAAAAACGCGCCATGCCTCTTACTAAATACCTTGGACGGTCTACTTTCCAAAAAGGGGTCATTTGTACTGTCCTGACATTTCAGGGCCTCAAGAAATGAGATAGGCCATTAGTACATCAGGGGTCACAGGAGTGCAATTCGTTTTGCACTCCTGAGACCTGTTTTCAGAGAGCGGTCTGAAGTCCGCTTTCTGCTGACGTCACACATATCAGTCCAGGCACCGCGTTATCCCGACTCTGCAAGTCTGGATCCGCCAGGTGCCTGGACTGATAGCCGTCTCAGCCTCTCAGCGAGCCGCTGAGACGGCCGCTCCCTGCACCTCCACAGCTCAGCGCTCCAGTGAGCGAGGAGGAGCAGAGCAGGAGAGCTGCTGATTGAGAGTCAGCAGCTCTCCTCTCGGGGAGCAGAGAGAACCAAGCCATCGGCAATGTTCGATCGCTCAGTTCTCAGTGTAGAGACGCCGGGGGCATCCACCTAGGTAAGTATGATGGGGGGAAAAAAAAGCCAAACCCATACTTCTCTTTTAAATGATGTATTAATTAACACACAGTTGCATTAATTTATGTTTTTTGCCTACAGTTCAGCTTCAAAGTACAGTAGATCAACTCAGGCAGAAATAATTACAAAAGCTCAGCAAAGTTTCATCCTGCTCTGGAAATCACTGCGCTCTGCAGGCCGCGCAGGTGAACTCTGGGCAGCAGCTGGGTTCCTGTTCACATTTGGTTGCAGAAGGAAGCGGGGTAATCACCCTGCACAATGCTGGCTGCTTGGAGCGTCCCAGAGAGGCCAGTCTTCGTACGTGGACCTTGCTGCTAACAATCACAGAGGAATGCGAGAAAACACAACTGTTTCCCAAGCACTGCTCGCTGGTGCCATAATTAAAAGAGCCATCAAACGGTCCTGGAAATTGCTTCCAATTGCCGGCGTCACTTTCATGTCGCATGCCAGACTATAAAAGAGCATCTCTGTAGTTGGCTGAGAGGGCTGCGCTAACCTTTGTGTCGTATACTGGGAACTCAGCACTTCAGATCATTTTCTCTGTAATGGGGTCCCGGTGGGCACACATTACACATCATTTAAAGTCTTGTTGTTTTTCCTCTTTTCAGTTCATATTTAGTAAAGCGAAATAAGAGGACGCGGACATTCCGCATCTCCCCGTCCCCAGTTCCCACACGTCTGTTGTCGCTGTGCTGCAAGCCGGATGCTGTATAGAAACAGTTGTTGCTTATTTAGTGCAATAACCCATAGCAACCAACCAGGACTCATTTTTCACTGTTCAGACTCCTGAAAACGGACACATTTTTGCATTTTTTTTTTTATATCATCATTCTCTTGCAAAGCTAAAAGGTCTCAATACAAAACTGATATTGTAGTTCTTTGGCAGTTGATGAAGAGCTTCAACACCCAATGGTTTCCTTATTGTCCCTAGGAATAGCAATAGGGAAAATCTCTTGACTGCTTTCTCAGGTCTATCTGCACTGGCCACTAGCAAAGTATTCCAGTCCACCTGCTAGATCACAGGCCAATCATACTCGGTGGCGGCTGCCATTTTTTTTTTGGGGGGGGGCGGCAAGCCCCCCCCCCCCCTCTCACTGTTAGTCAGTCGGCCGGGTCACCCGCAGTGGTCAGTGGTAGGAATTTTGCTCCATCATTGGTGTCAGTGGGAGAAATAGTGCCTCATATAAGTGGGAGGGAACAGTGCCCCAAGGGCTGGATAAAGGCAAGCAGTGGGCGGCATCCAGCTGGCAGGCCACAGTTTGGAGACCACTCTGTTAGATGTATATTTTAAAACATGCAAAATGGTACCGTTAAACTTCTAAAACACCAGCTGGAAAGGCTCCACTTGCAAATATCATTTTTTTTTAGGTGGAATGACAAGCCTGTGAGAAATGGAGATAGGAGGTGCTGAATCCAAATGTAGAACAATTTCACAGCCAAGATCTAAGCTGCCAAGATCTAAGAGTACAAGTGCTCTAGTTGGCAGCTCATGGGCACGAAGAGGACTCTAGGCCTTAACAGGCCAATTGTTGAGAGATCATGAAGAGTTTAAACCATTGAAAAATGTCAAGAGGGAAGAATGTGTTTTGGTGTTTCTAAGGGCACCCCTTCTTTAGGGCTTAGAACTCCAGGTAAGAATATGGATGGGTTAAAAACCATAAACATTAAAATCTCAGTGTTAAATATATATAAATACAAGAACAAAAATGTAAAATTTTGCAGCTTTCCAGTCCTTAGATGTGGTGGCTGGATCCATTTTCTTTTTTTATGACAGTCTGAAGTTCCTGCTGTGGCCAGCAAAAGTATGTCCAACTTTTACCCAAGCATCTCATGAGGCCATCAATTCAGGGGCAGGATTGAGATGTTTTGTGATCACCTTTAATGTCCCAAAGAAAAAGCTAGGTGTGTCCTGTCTAACAATCCACTTTAAAAACAGAGGGTTTAGTTTGCACACATTTGTAAATATATGTGTAAGCCACAGCTGGTATAGTCGCTAGCAATAATCACTGTTTTTTTATGGGGGGGGGGCGCAGGAAAGAAATTTGCTCCTTGTATGGGCTGCCTACCTATGGTTTTGAGAGTCTCTAAGTTGGAGCACATACCACTTAAGGACTAGCCTCGTTTTGGATTTTAGGTGTTTACATGTTTAAAACAGGTTTTTCTGCTAGAAAACTTAGAACCCCCAAACATTATATATGGTTTTTCTTCTAACACCCTAGAGAATAAAATGGCAGTCGTTGCAATACTTTTTTTTGCACCGTATTTGCGCAGCGGTCTTAAAAGCGCACTTTTTTTGGAAAAAATTCACTTTTTTGAATAAAAAAATAAGACAACAGTAAAGTTAGCCCAATTTTTTTTATATTGTGAAATATAATGTTACGCTTAGTAAATTGATACCCAACATGTCACGCTTGAAAATTGCGCACGCTCGTGGAATGGCGTCAAACTTTTACCCTCAAAAATCTCCATAGGCGACGTTTAAAAAATTCTACAGGTTGCATATTTTGTGGTACAGAGGAGGTCTAGGGCTAGAATTATTGCTCTCGCTCTACCGGTCGCTGCGATACCTCACATGTGTGGTTTGACCACCGTTTTCATATACGGGCGCTACTCGAGTATGCGTTTGCTTCTGCGCGCGAGCTCGTCGGGACGTTGGGGGGGGGGGGGTTAAAAAATTTTATTTTTTATTTTTATTATTTATTTTACAATATTTTATTTATTTTTACACGTTTAAAAAAAAAAATGGTGTCACTTTTATTCCTATTACAAGGAATGTAAACATCCCTTGTAATAGAAAAAAGCATGACAGGACCTCTTAAATATGAGATCTGGGGTCAAAAAGACCTCAGATCTCATATTTACACTAAAATGCAATAAAATGCAAATAAAAAAATGCAATTAAAAAAAAAAAAAAAAAAAAAGTCATTTAGAAAAATTACATTTGAAAAAATGTGCCTTTAAGAGGCGTGGGCGGAAGTGACGTTTTGACGTCGCTTCCGCCCAGCAGTGTCATGGAGACGGGTGGGCGCCATCTTAGCCTCACTCGTCTCCAGACACACCACAGGGAAGGATGCGATCACCTTCGCGGCTACCGACGGCTCCGGTAAGCGGCGGAGGGCACCGGATCGTGGCGGGAGGGCGGGGGCCCCTCTCCCACCACCGATAAAAGTGATCTCGCGGCGAATCCGCCGCAGGGACCACTTTTATCTGAAAGCCGACCGCCGCACGAAAACGGGGATACCAGGGTTATGGCAGCTAGCTGCTGCCATAACAACGATATCCCCGTTCAAAATTTGGACGTACATAGGCGTGCAGCGGTCCTTAAGTGGTTAAGGCAGTGGTTCTCAACTCCAGTCCTCAGGACCCACCAACAGGCCAGATTTTAAGCATTACCTTGGGGAGATGCAGATTAGAATACTGCAATCACTGAGCAGCAAATTATATCACCTGTGATGTATTTCAGTTATCTTGCAAACCTGGCCTGTTAGTGGGTCCTGAGGACCGGAGTTGAGAACCACTGGTTTAAGGGCAGGTTTGCCTGAAGGGAACCCACCCCTTCTTAAAAGCACAGGGACACCAAAGCAAGAGTACAATGGCAGCTGAGGGCATCCAGCGCACCCCTGCACCAAATTCAACCAACTGTACAAACAAGTGGCAACCACCCCAATCTATAATTAGTCTTTGCAGTAAGGTGCACATGGAAGGGCAATGCACATCACTAACAAAAATTTCCCAGCACAGCACATCAGCCAGCCTGCAAAAAAACATAAAAAATTCCCATCCCTATTTTTGCAGTCTAGCTGGTAAGTGTGCTGCGAAATGTGTGTTTGTTTGTGATGTGCGTTGTCTTTTCATGTGCACCTTGCTGCAAAGGCTAGGCTAGTGGTTACCACTTAGACCAAACTTCAAAACTTGCAGTGCTGCAACCCAGTCAAACCAATCCAGAGGGACTAATGCCGCGTACACACAGGCAGAATTTCCGACAAGAAGCATTCGATGTGAGCTTGTTGTCGGAAATTCCGACCGTGTGTAGGCACCATCGGACATTTGTTGTTGGAATTTCCGACAACAAAAATTTGAGAGCTGGATCTCAAATTTTCCGACAACAAAACCCGTTGTCGTAAATCCTGATCGTGTGCACACAATTCCGACGCATAAAATTCCACGCATGCTCGGAATCAAGCAGAAGAGCCGCACTGGCTATTGAACTTAATTTTTCTTTGCTCATCGTATGTGTTGTACGTCACTGCGTTCTTGGCAATCGGAATTTCCGACATTTGTGCGACCGTGTGTATGCAAGACAAGTTTGAGCCAACATCCGTCGGAAATAAATCCAGGATTTTGTTGTTGGAATGTCCGATCGTCTGTACGCGACATAAGGCTTTCTCCGTCCTTAACAGAGGCCTTCAAAACGCTGTACAGGAAACATCCAATTCAAAATAAAGTTGGAAACCAGGTGAGCACAATCTGTCTTTATTAAATTTTGAAAGAGTAAAAAGTTCCAATACAGAAGCCAACAATAACACATTTCAGCCTGTAAAGGCCTTAATCATAGTCGACTACGAATGAGGCCTTTACAGGCTGAAATGTGTTAGTGTTGGCTTTTGTATTGGAACCTCTTAATCCTCTTGTATTTTATTGTATTATAACTGTATTGTCACCTTTTTATATGGTAAAGCACTGTAAACTGTTGGCGCTATATAAATTCTGTATAATAATAATAACCTTTTACTCCTTCAAAATGTAATAAAGATTGTGCGAGATTCTCACCTGGTTGCCAACTTTGTTTTGAATTAGTGGTTGCCACTACAGCACCAGGACCTTGCTTCCTCTCTGACCGAGGTAGCTATGTAGTGTTCATCTCTCTATAAGGAGTTAAAGTGGAAGTCCATGCAAAATCTAAAATCTAAAATCCCTGCCTCTATAGACACCAGGGATCTAACACTAATCTCTCTAACCCTGTAAAGAAAAAACGAGTATACATAACTTTTTGGAAGCCGATCTGACCCGCTCCAACCGGATCCCGTGTTATGCTGTCAACCGCGGCTTCTCTGTGTAGGCGGGTGCAGAGGAGACGGAGGAGAACTGAAGCTCCATTGTAACTCTATGGGTGACGTCACTTCCCATTCATTTCACAGTCGTCGTCGTCCGTGTCCTCTGCAGAGCTTCCTGCACTGGAGATTGGGTCGGAGCGGGTCAGATCGGCTTCCAAAATGCCAAGTATACTCATCTTTTCTTTACAGGGATAGAGAGGTTAGTGTTAGATCCCTGGTGTCTATAGATGCAGGGATTTTAGATTTTGCATGGACTTCCACTTGAACACTTTCAACAGAATGCTCATGGGTACGAAGAGGACTCTAGGCCTGAACAGACCAATTGTTGAGAGATCATGAAGAGTTTAAACCATTGAAAAATGTCAAGAGGGAAGAATGTGTTTTGGTGTTTCTAAGGGCACCCCTTCTTTAGGGCTTAGAACTCCAGGTAAGAATATGGATGGGTTAAAAACCATAAACATTAAAATATCAGTGTAAAATATATATAAATAAAAGAACAAAAATGTAAAATTTTGCAGCTTGTCAGTCCTTAGATGTGGTGGCTGGATCCATTTTCTTTTTTTTATGACAGTCTTGAAGTTCCTGCTGTGGTCAGCAAGGGTAGTCATTTATGGTCCGACTTTTACCCAAGGCCTTACCAGACCAATTGTTGAGAGATCATGGAGAGTTTAAACCATTGGACAGCAAGGAATAGCCATATACAGCCAGAGTGCTGCTCAAGCACATCACTGAGCCATCAATTCAAGGCCAAGATTAAGATGCTTTTGATCCCTTTAGTGTCCCATAGAAGGAGCTTGGCATGTCTCGTCTATAGCGCCAGGACCTTGTTTTACCTGTGCCAGATGTGCTCTACACAGTGCCTACATCTCAGAAGGATGGGGATTCTGCTGGATTCTGGCAGGCAAGCCTACACATCACTTGTACCCAGCGCTCTCCATATCTGAAGAGCACACACATAGGGCGCCAACTGTTCTCTCATTTCCTAACTTCTCCTACATATGTGCTACTTGAGGCCCGACCGCTGCCTGTTCATTGTTTGTCCTGTTGTCACGCTGGCCTCTAAGCACATCCCAATCATCAGGAGTGGAAACCGAGAATAGAAGACAAGAACGCTACAAGACAGCAGAAGGGAGGATGGAGGGTTCCTTTATTTCACTTGTATGCAGCCCGTATTGTGCATAAACAAAATATGCAGCTGGCTTGCAAACGATAAGGAGATTACATTTTTCATTTCTCGAAATCAGGTTTGTTCTCCGTTGTCATCACAACAAAGCGAATTAAGACTAAGAAAAACAGGCATCTCCGTACTCATAGCAAGGTTCTTCACAGCACAGCTGTAGAGATACTTAATATTCTCAAACAAGCCTTTGATTGTCTTTGATGCAATACGCGTGCTTTTACTGTTACACAAAGAGAGGCGAATGCGGCCTGTTCTGATGTCTTAATGTTGCTTAATACCTTGTTTAACCTTCGCTAAGCTCCTTAAATGGCGGGAGACGAATTTGCGAAAAACAAAAAGGCTGCAAGAGGAAAAAAAAAAAGGATTTGCACAAGAAAAAGGCCGGAGTTGTCTGTGCTGAACTTTGCTTCACGCCTATAAAAGTTGCAAGACAATTCGCTTAATTACTGGGAGGTGTCGCGCCCTTTGCTGTGCCCAAATGTGCAAAATGAAAACCCTCACCGCAAGAAGACATGGCGGGCATATTCTGAGAAATCAATGATAAATGTCTCAAGATTATCACAGCATTTCTGACAAGGGAAAATACTTCTAACTAAAAATACAGTATGGTCACGGCCTTTACCGGCCTGATTTTAAAGCGTGGTTCTAATCAAAGCTTTCTTTTTACCAGGAAGGAAAGTAACGGAAAATCCAAAATTGTGAGTTGTCATCCAAACAGAATAGAGGGAATTTATTCCAATGGGGACACTTGTTTTAGTGGCAGCTATCTACAAGGTGTCTGATGTCCGTGTGATAGCGCTAAACCAACAGAAGTGAAACATAGTTCTGATGGTTATACAATGGAGTGTATCCTCCTTCAGGAGCCGATATGTAATGAAGGTATATAATGCAGGTGAACCTTGTTCTGGTGCTAGGCTGTTTCTTCTCTGATCGCAACATAAAGTGTGCTCAACAGATGATACACTATATTACCAAAAGTATTGGGACGCCTGCCTTTGCACGCACATGAACTTTAATGGCACCACAGTCTTAGTCCGTAGGGTTCAATATTGAGTTGGCCCACCCTTTGCAGCTATAACAGCTTCAACTCTTCTGGGAAGGCTGTCCTCAAGGTTTAGGAGTGTGTCTATGGGAATGTTTGACTACTCTTCCAGTAGTGCATTTGTGAGGTCAGGGACTGATGTTGGGCGAGAAGGCCTGGCTCGCAGTCTCCGCTCTAATTTATCCCAAAGGTGTTCTATCGGGTTGAGGTCAGGACTCTGTGCAGGCCAGTAAAGTTCCTCTACCCCAAACTCGCTCATCCGTGTCTTTATGGACCTTGCTTTGTGCACTGGTGCACAGTCATGTAGGAACAGGAAGGGGCCATCCCCAAACTGTTCTCACAAAGTTGGGAGAATGAAATTGTCTTGGTATGCTGACGCCTTAAGAGTTCCCTTCACTGGAACTAAGGAGCCATGGCCAAGTCCAAACCCTGAAAAACAACCACACTATAATCCCTCCTCCATCAAACGATTTGGACCAGTGCACAAAGCAAGATCCATAAAGACATGGATGACCAAGTTTGGGGTGGAAGAACTTGATAGAACGCCTATGGGATGAATTAGAGTTCCCTTCACTGGACCCAAGTCCAACCCCACATCATAATCCCCCCTCCACCAAATGATTTTTGGCAATATAGTGTGGATGAGCGAGTTTAGGGTGGAGGAACTTGACTGGCCCGCATAGAGTCTGGACCTCAAGCCGATAGAACACCTATAGGATGAATTAGAGCGGAGATAGCAAGCCAGGCCTTCTTGCCCAACATCAGTGCCTGACCTCACAAATGCGCTTTTGGAAGAATGGTCAAACATTCCCCGTACACGCGATCAGATTTTCCGACAACAAATGTTGGATGTGAGCTTGTTGGCGGAAAGTCTGACCGTGTGTATGCTCCATCGAACGTTTGCTGTCAGACTTTCCACCAACAAATGTTGGCTAGCAGGTTCTCAAATTTTCCGTTGGACCTTACGATCATGTGTACACAAGTCCGTCTCACAAAAGTCCATGCATGCAAGCAGAAGCAGCCGGTCTTGTAAACTAGCGTTCGTAATGGAGAATTAACATTTGTGACGTGGCAAATTATGAAATCTCCAAATGCAGCGCACAATTCTCTTCTCCTTTATAATGGGATAATAATGAAGCTGCTTTGCTTTGCTTTGCTGGTGATACTGATGGAGTTATAGCAAACAAATTTTCAAAGGCTTTTTTCCCCCAAGTGATATCAAGAATAATAATAATAATAATAATAGAGCTAAATGAAAAACGCAAAAAGAAAATCGCAAATCAACACTCACCAAACTTCTACTAACACAAAATTAGCAGAAGGAGCCCAAATGGTGGCGCTAAAGAGCTGAAAAACCACGTAGTAAGTCACTACGTTCGTAATTGTTGGCCAACATTTGTGTGACCGTGTGTATGCAAGACAAGTTGGAGCCAACAACCTTCGAACAAAATTCCACTGTTTTGTTGTCAGAAAGTTCGATTGTGTGTACGGGGCATAAGACTGGGATGCCATTAAAGTTAATGTGCGTGCAAAGGCAGGCGTCCCAATACTCTGGTGCAGGTATTGAGACGCACCTAGCACAAAACTTCATATCACTCAGAGGTCTTTCTAAAATGTTTTTTGTGCAAGAGCATCAAAAACATCCAATGTGTTTTTGGGGGCCTCCCTCTTCCTTTGGGCTTGAGCAGTGGATTTTATTCACAGCGCTTGACAGTCTTCATCAAACCCTAACATAGGTCTCCTATTGCCTCTCATCATGACTCTAATGCCGTGTACACACAGGCGGACTTTTCGGCATCAAAGGTCCGACGGGCTTTCCGATGGACTTTCGATGGATTTCCGTCAGACTTTCGAACGAACGGACTTGGCTACACACGATCACACCAAAGTCCGACAGATTCGTACGTGGTGACGTACGACCGGACTAAAATAAGGAAGTTGATAGCCAGTAGCCAATAGCTGCCCTAGCATCGGTTTTCGTCCGTCGGACTAGCATACAGACGAGCGGATTTTTCGACCAGACTCGAATTTGTCAGAAAGATTTGAAACATGTTTCAAATCTAAAGCACGTCTGATTTTCGACCGAAAAGGTCCGTAGGAAGTCTGATGAAGCCCACACATGGTCGGATTGTCCGACGGATCCATTCTGGCGGACGAGTTCGGTCGAAAAGTCCGCCCGTGTGTACACGGCATAAGGGCTCGTTTACACTTGCTTCAAAATGTGGCATTGGACATGCTTTTTTAAAAGAACTCTGAATGCCAATCAAAGCATCTGTCACTAAATAAAATGGTTACCTTACAGTCCTGTTTACACGTTGTGTTTGCTTTACTTCAAAAATGATACCCAATGTCGCTTTATTCTTTTTTTAAGATGCAGTTCAAAATGTAGGGTTTTCCCTCACTTTAAAGTTGTATTCTGGAAATTCAACCATTTGTAAAATGTTAAAGCACACTATGAGTTAAGTCCAAGGAGGTGCATGACATCTTCTGAATTTATCTCTATGATTTATATCTAACAGGTTTATGGCTCTTCTAGAGCATACACCGAGGGCTGTGAGAGAGGAGAGAGAGGCACACAGAGAAGCTATGCCCACCCCTCCCCTCCCCTGCCTATTCAGAGAAGCTTTTGTATTTTGTGAATGAGTTCACAGAATACAAAGGCTTCTGCGATTGCGCAGGAGGAGGGGAGGGGCAGGCATAGCAGCTGCGCTGACTTTAATGTTGAAGATGCTTAGACCTGAAGCATCAGGCTCCCAGAAATACAGCAATAGCCGTTTTCTGAGAGTACAATAAAGCAATAGAAGCGATAAGCCCAGGAGATATCATGCACCTCGTTGGACTTACCTTATAGTGTACCTTCACTTTTTTTTTTACAAAAGAGATGAATTCCTGGAATTCAACTTTAAGCATTAATGATAATTGCCAGAAGAAGAAATAGAGAATGTGAATCTTCGCAGAGGGGACATAGACAGCAATAAAACCTGACAGAGGTTCTACCCCTACTGCATTTTGTGCAAAAAAGCTTTGGCATTAGATACACTTTAATGCAAAAATGCTGAATTTCCCTAGTATATTTTTTAATTTCTGTAAAGATCTAGAGGAAAAAAAGCTGTTTGCATTTCATCACCCAGGGCCAGTTTCCATTTTACTGTCTCTCTGCTGCCAGAAATTATGCGTGGGTCAACCTATACAGGGACAGACGAATCAGCACCATACGCTGGTTTTGTTCCAGGCTGCCCGCAGAGCCCAAGTCTCAGTCTAATGTTTTCATTCCCTGAACCTTGCAAAGCAAAAAAAAAAAAAAAAAAACCAATGCAAACACAAGCAGTGGAACCTCTCTTTGTCTCTTAACACTCCATGCTACTTCCTAGATTCTGCTGCCTAGAAAAACTCCAAACATATTTCCAAAAAAACATGTACTTCTAGAAAAGCTGGCAAGCCCATAGAGGATGGACAACATCTAAAACGGCTGTTGTCTTTGCTCTTGCCCACTGGCTTAATGCCCTCTTAATTTCTGCATCTCTATGAAGTTGGATTCCAAGGGCAACCAGAAGTTAAGCGGGGTAGACGTTCCTTTGGGAGCCGTGACTGCTTATAGGATACTGGACACACAGGTCCCTGCTGTGAAGACACAGAGGTCTTTGCTGTGCAACTGCTACTCTTTTCCTCGCATGTTAAACAGAAGCCCCGCAGACAAACCGGATTGTGTTCTCTTACAGCGTGAATTTGCAGAGAGGGTAATAAGCCACATTCTCAGCTCAGATTGGGGAAGTCCAGAATACGAAAAGTACAAAAACCTAGCTGCTGGCAAAACATAACGCTAACTATAGTACGGCTAATGTTTAGACATGGTTCAGATAGGCATTAGAACAGCGATACATTGTACCTCTAAAGCTGCCCACAGGCTTTTATTATAAGGTGGCCAAATGTACATCCACCAATAGAAACTTCATGAGAACAATCTGTCAACCAACACGCATCTTTAGATAAGCCAAACCTGCATGTTTAGACCTACAAAAGAGGAAGGAGCACCGTCAACTAAGATTTTCTTTGTGAAGGAAATAATTTTTGGTAAGGAAATGATATCCTTCAAGGTAGAATTCTTTCCATCTTAAAGGCTCGGGCAAAGAAATGTCTGAGAAGGCAGGGTCCTCACTACTACCGTTATTCTTCTGCAAAAGCAATACTCCACTGGATGGATGGAGGCCACCATAAGTACTGCTCACCCATAGGAATACGAGGCTATGGTGAATATGCAGTAAAAAGTTTCCTGTCAGGTGCCTGTAATAGTGAACCCTTTTAGATGGTCAACTCAGGGTTCACCAAAGCATGGAGTCTAAAGCTGGCCATAGATGGTTCGAATCTCTTCCAGTTCAGCAGGGACTGGCAGAGATTTGACCCATGTATGGGCAGACTGAGTGTATCAAAGTTGATCCATCGTTTGACTTGGGTACAACCATCATGTTGAATTGTTAGGATGTGATTTTTCCCAGCGGCTATAGCTGCTAGCACTAATCATTGTGTTCTCCCGGCAGGGATGGCTCCCCCCTCCCTGCTGAGGGAACACAATAGCTCAACGGGAGGGATTCCCCCATCAACACTGACTGTGTTGATGGGGGAATCGAGTGACCCATGGTTGCAGGAAAGAAAATCCCATCATCTATAGCCTGCCTAAGCCCCAGCCTGTTTCTTCCCCAGGGCTCCTGACGGTGGGGGTGGACTTGCAGCAAGCTGGAATCAGTTTGTGGCCCCCCAGGTACGTCCAGCTGAGAATGCAGAGACCACTTGAGTGTGCAGAGTACAAACAGCAGGAGACAGAAGGAAGTTCGGGAAACAAGCCAAAGTCAGGCCGGGCAGCAGGCAAGCACAGACAGTAGACGAAGCCGGGGTAGGTACATGGGAAGCCAGACACTGAATGCACATAATCATAATCAAACAGGAGCTCTGAGAACTGGGAAGCTGCTCAGGAAATGCGGGCTGCGCTAAACGTATCTTTAAAAAAAACAAAAACTGCAGGTTAAATCATGACATTTCTGCAGGCCCACACCCACATAATACAATATGGTAGGCCAACAGCCACATGGATATTTTGTCTTTCAAGGTGCACAAGGTTAGCGTCCTACAATAGTGATCTCCCTTACACATACTTTTTTTTTTTTTTTTGGAAACTGTGATTCAAAACATATACCTTGAAATTATCCCAACATAGATAACCCTGAATATTGGCCATTCAGTACAAAAATCTGTACAATATTAACTGAAACCATTTTCCACCCAAAACAAATTATTGGATTTTGGTGGAATCAAGGATTGAAATGGTGAAACCTTTGTACTTATGTTCTTAGATTTGCATATGTGCTGTAGGCATGGCAGGGCAGGGGTTCCAGTGCCCTTTGCGCAACGTCATGCTTCTTTGATAGTAGAACATAAACGGGAGGCGTGGGGCTCCTCGTCAAAGGAGGATAGACTACAAGGTGGTCAGGAAAAGGGCTGGGAACTATGACAGGGACCTTTGACTTCTACAGTCAAAAAGAGAGTTAGAAGCCAGCAGATGACTCAGAAATGTCAAGTTTTTAATTTGTCATAAAAGCAGAAATTGAAAATAAATACCTGCTCTGCTCAGAACTGTTTAAAGCTGGCCATACACGCCTCCAATGTTGGGCCGTTCCCGTGACTCATCCGAAATTCAGGCCACGGGTGGCCCTGCAGAAGCCGCCTGGCTCTTCAAACTCTGAATGAGAAATTGAAGGACCCAAGTAAAAATAAATAGCCGAACAGTGACTGCGGCAATCAGCTGCAGCCGTTGTTTGGGTATTCTGACAGCCGCACGTGCCTGCTAACAGAATACAATAGCCAGCAGACAGAGATTCGTCAATCCATGCTGTTTAGTGTGGACTGTGGAACCTATGAATCTCTCTCATTCAGCCCTCTTGGCTGAACGAGAGAATTTTTAAATGTGAGATCGCTTCTTGCTTTGGACTTGTTTATTGCCCCCCCCTCAATTGCCCCCTCTTAGCAGCAGAGGTAGCTGCCAACAGAAATTATACCCCCGGTTGCTTTTGGCGGGTGTAGCGCCCAACGAGCACGACCCATTCAAGTGAAAGGAGCTACTTTGCAAATGCAAATGCAACCATGTGCAATGCATGCAGTTACTCTTTAAGACTATTTATGGTTCCAGCCGGTGGTCGCTTCAGCACCCAATTGTAAATACAGCCATTTCTGCAGGAACGTGTGCGTTGGGAATTTTGCATTGGATGCATGCAGTTGCGGCACAATAGTGAGTAGTTCAAAGTGTTAAAGCAGGCAGAGGGGAGATGATGCAACACCTCCTTACCGCCTGTTAAGTGGTCTCTGGAGAGTGATCCAAGCGCAGGTTGCTCTTCAGAGACCATAGGAAGTGTGAACAAGCCCTTCCTGCTTCGTTTCTGGGACAGGAACTGCAGGATATCTTCCTAATGAGACACAGACAGCAAATAAAAGAAAAAAAACTGACCATATCCAAATGTAAAAAAGTTTTGCCTTTACATACACTCCCAGCAAAGGATCCTCTGCAGTCCTCTGCAGCAGCGTACAGTGTGCCGTATACATAACAGGACTTCGCTGTTTTGCGTTTACCTTACACAGCATGAGAATGATTGAGTTGCACATAATCGGTTTGGCCTGTTTGTGGAAGAATATAAACCATGCGCAATACTGGATGGAATGGGGGCTGCGCTTCTTAGGAAGTCAGGAAATTAGATTAGGCCAGTGTAATGTAACCAGCCAAAAAAACATATAAACAAGTTAAAAAATAAATTTGTCTCTTTTTACCAAAACCACAAGGCGAACTTATGGCATGAGCCGGAATCAGGCAACTGTCATTTTTCAAAAGGCTGGAGGTCGTACGCAGGACACTAAATCACTGCAATGTGACAAATACCAAAAGCGAACTGCAGTTTTGTGGTAAATGTATAATTGTACATTCATTTTCTGAAAATAATGTTTATTTTCCAGTGCTAACGTGCTGTACTAAGTATAGAACTAACAGAACCATATGTAGATTTACAAGACAATTTAATACAGCAAGGTATGTAAACCCAAAATGTATTTTTAGTATATTTGACTTCCTGTCTCACAGTATACTGTTTTTTTTTTTTTTTTGCAAATTCAGAGGCAGTAGCATATATGTACAGTATCTCACAGACGTAAGTACACCCCTCACATTTTTGTAAATATTTTATTAAATTTTTTCATGTGACAACACTGAAGAAATGACACTTTGCTACAATGTAAAGTAGTGAGTGTACAGCTTGTATAACAGTGTAAATTTGCTGTCCCCTCAAAATAACTCAACACACAGCCATTAATGTCTAAACCGCTGGCAACAAAAGTGAGTACACCCCTAAGTGAAAATGTCCAAATTGGGCCCAAAGTGTCAATATTTTGTGTGGCCACCATTATTTTCCAGCACTGCCTTAACCCTCTTGGGCATGGAGTTCACCAGAGCTTCACAGGTTGCCACTGGAGTCCTCTTCTACTCCTCCATGAGGACATCACGGAGCTGGTGGATGTTAGAAACCTTGTGCTCCTCCACCTTCCGTTTGAGGATGCCTCATAGATGCTCAAATAGGGTTTAGGTCTGGAGACATGCTTGGCCAGTCCATCACCTTTACCCTCAGCTTCTTTAGCAAGGCAGTGGTCATCTTTGAGGTGTGTTTGAGGTCATTATGTTGGAATACTGCCCTGCGGCCCAGTCTCCGAAGGGAGGGGATCATGCTCTGCTTCAGTATGTCACAGTACATGTTGGCATTCATGGTTCCCTCAATGAACTGTAGCTCCCCAGTACCGGCAGCACTCATGCACACCAGACCATGACACTCCCACCACCATGCTTGACTGTAGGCAAGACACACTTGTCTTTGTACTCCTCACCTGGTTGCCTCCACACACACTTGACACCATCTGAACCAAATAAGTTTATCTTGGTCTCAGCAGACCACAGGACATGGTTCCAGCAATCCATGTCCTTCATCTGCTTGTTTTCAGCAAACCGTTTGCGGGCTTTCCTGTGCATCATCTTTAGAAGATGCTTCCTTCTGGGATGACAGTCATGCAGACCAATTTGATGCAGTGTGCGGCATATGGTCTGAGCACTGACAGGCCGACCCCCCCACCCCTTCAACCTCTGCAACAATGCTGGCAGCACTCATACGTCTATTTCCCAAAGACAACCTCTGTATATGACGCTCAACTTCTTTGGTCGACCATGGCGAGGCCTGTTCTGAGAGGAACCTGTCCTAGTAAAGCGCTGTATGGTCTTGGCCACCATGCTGCAGTTCAGTTTCAGGGTCTTGGCAAACTTTTTATAGTCTAGGCCATCTTTATGTAGAGCAACAATTCTTTTTTTCAGATCCTCAGAGAGTTCTTTGCCATGAGGTGCCATGTTGAACTTCCAGTGACCAGTATGAGAGAGTGAGAGCGATAACACCAAATTTAACACACCTGCTCCTTAATCAAACCTGAGACCTTGTAACACTAACAAGTCACATGACAGCGGGGAGGGAAAATGGCTAATTGGGCCCAATTTAGACATTTTCACTTAGGGGTGTACTCACTTTTGTTGCCAGCAGTTTAGACATTAATGGCTGTGTGTTGAGTTATTTTGAGGGGACAGCAAATTTACACTGTTCTACAAGCTGTACACTCACTACTTTACATTGTAGCAAAGTGTCATTTCTTCAGTGTTGTCACATGAAAAGATATAATAAAATATTTACAAAAATGTGAGGGCTGTGTTCACTGAGGGTCGGTTCACACTAGGACGACTTGTCAGGCGACTTAGTCGCCTGACAAGTAGCGTCCCGTTCTGTACAATGGAACCGTTCTAATCGGAGCGACGCAAGTCGCTCCGACTTAGAAAAAGGTTCCTGTACTACTTTTGGGGCGACTTAAGGCGACTTGCATAGACTTTTATATAGAAGTCGTTTTGCAAGTCGCCGCCCCTGTCGTGTCCAGGTCGCCTGAGGCAGTAGCGCTGCAAGTCGCGCTGCCTCAGTGTGAACCGACACTTACAGGTCTTTCCCAGTCCCACTGTGTGACTGGACATTGAAAGGAAAAGCAGCAGACTGACAAGCTCATCTCTCTGTCATTCCGCTCTTTCCTTCGATCAGCATGCCCTTGTACTAGAATGCACCTGACTGGCTCCTTGTTCTGCTTCTCCTTTCTCCTCTTTGAGCTCTGCTGTACAGAGACTGCAAGAGGCTGACACTAGGCCAAATTGACATACATACACTGCTTGTAATTATAAAAAAAAAACCTCAGGGATTAAATGATAATAGAGCTGCATTATTTTGTGTCTTCTACTGTATATCTGCCTGAAGTTCAGCTTTAAATTCGGGGTTCAGGGTGACAAACTTAGATGCTTTATCTCACTGGCAAAGTGTTCCTGTTATTAACTATTGCAATTAACATTCACCTTCATTGCTGTGTCGGCTTATTTGCAGCATGACTGTTCAGTAATCATACATTTCTCAATCATTTTTTTTTTTTTTTAAATTAGTGAATTTTTTAGAACATAAAAGAAGAAATGCGAGAGTGTAATTTAACTCTGGATCGTAGAAAGCCTTTTTGATTTTACATAATTCTCTAAGCGGAGTCTTCATTAAACACAAAATGTGCATTGTGCCATTCCAGGTCCAGTGAGCTTTAATGAAGAGGTTACTTCTAGTTTAACGCCAGGACCTCCCAACAAAAGGAAAAAAATTAAACGACAAGGGCGCCAATCCGAAGCCTTTTATTAACTTCCATTTAATACCTAAAACATACACTACCTAAATTTGTCCACACTCTTTAACAGTATTTAATCTTCAATTAAAACACCTAGAGCAGAAAACTCTGATAACCGACTACAAGAAAAAGCTTATTGACCTAGCAAATTCTTGCCCGTGTGACTTTTTTATTTCTGCATATTAAAAATGTCATCTTTATGTTTTGAGGGGAAAAAAAAATCTGCAGAAATAATGAAGGTGAACAAAGGAAGATGAGGAGGCAATTTAACAAGCAGCAGTGACTGCTGCTATCCCGATTGCTGAACTGGGGTTGGCGTCATAGACATAGATGGCCCGTGCAGCTGCAGGAACATGTTGGATCAATGAACTGTTTTTCATATAGGATTATAGACATCTTGGACTTTCTGTACAAGACCAGACCACAACACTTCTGTGTGCCATTGCGGACTCTGCTCCCTTCGTTGTCTCCACTTGGACAGGCTGTTATGGAATTAGCACCATTTGCCCTTTTACTGCCAACACCCTTTCAAATTTGTTATGGTTGGACAGTGAAAAGATGAAATCAAACCCATGGCCGTAAATTTGTTTAATGTTAATGGGGCCAATAGCTTTACTGTGGACATAATCTAGTTGGCAGTGCAGCCTCCTGATCACAACTTCATGTGGCTGGGAGAGTGCAGTGGCACCCCTACCTTTCTGGACTTCACCTGGTTCCTCCATGAGCTTGGGACCATAGAAAGATGCTGGGGCTTACAGGATTGTCAAGCAGGTAGATATGGAGGAACACCCCCACTGAGATTGACTCCAAAATGTTCAAGTTCAGAGCTGTCAAAATCCAGGCACAATGGCCTAAGTGTATAAAGAGATTGGGAACGCTGTCCTCACTATGCTTAGAGCAGCCATTGTCTACTGGATTTCCTTCGGGGGTTGCTATGGGCCATGACCGATTGACATCTCATTTGATGGTTCCTACATAGTTCTGGAGGCAACTCCACTTGGTAGTGCCACCTCCAGGACACCAATGATCTTCCTGTTTAAAAGGGTGGCATGCTGACCACCCCTGTAAGGGAAGCATTCTTCCTAATGGCCACCAATATACAGTAAGTCATATTTTTCCCACTGACCCTTAAAAAAAATTGGTTTTAACAGGGGTTAAGTGAGAATTAAAAAAATATTTCAAGGGTTCCTCTAAGGCAAGGGTCTCCAAACTTTCTAAAGAAAGGGCCATTTTACTGTCTTTCCGACTTTAGTGGGGCTGGACTGTGCCCAGTGTGATTATTATTATTATTATACAGGATTTATATAGCGCCAATAGTTTACGCAGCGCTTTACAATATAAAAGGGAGACAATACAGTTATAATACAATAAAATACAAGAGGATTAAGAGGGCCCTGCTCAGAAGAACTTACAATTTAATAGGGTGGGGCAGGTGGTACAAAAGTTTGTAACTGTGGGGAATGAGCTGTTGGAAGTGGTAGGAGATTAGTTGGAGATGTGATAGGCTTTCCTGAAGAGATGAGTTTTCAGGGATCGCCTGAAGGTAGCAAGATTAGGGGATAGCCAGATAGATGGAGGTAGCGAGTTCCAGAGGATGGGAGAGGCTCTGGAGAAATCCTGGAGACGAGCATGGGAGGAGGAGATGAGAGAGAGCTTGAAAGCAGGAGGTCTTGAGAAGAGTGGAGAGGTCAATTTGGGTGATATTTGGAGACATGATTGGTGATGTAGCTCGAGGCAGAGTTGTGAATGGCTTTGTATGTTGTGGTTAGTATTTTGAATTTTATTTGCTGGGTGATTGGGAGCCAGTGTAGGGATTGGAGGAGAGGGTTGGCAGACACTGAGCGGTTGGTCAGGTGGATAAGTCTGGCAGCAGCATTCATGATAGCCTGAAGAGGGGATAGCCTATGGAGAGGTAGGCCAATGAGAAGGGAGTTGCAATAGGCCCCTTTCACACTGAGGCGCTTCTAAACTGCCAGTAAAACACTGAGTGCTTTTGAAGAGCTTTTCAGGCGCTTTTGAAGAGCTTTCCATTCATTTCAATGGAGAGTTGCATCTTTTCACCGCCCTGCCAGAACACTGCCCCGGTGTGAAAGCATTGATTGATTTTAAATGTAAATAGATTTTTGTGAGCTTTTCAGGTGCTTTTTTTAGTGTGAAAGAGCCTGAAAAGTGCCTCAGTGTGAAAGGGGTCTTAACAATACACAATCTTTGGTATTGGGGGGGAGAAATAGTTGGAGTTGATGGCAGGAACAGTGCCATATTGTTTTTGTCAGTGGAAGGAATAATGCTGCAATCGGTGTTCATGGGAGGAATTGTTGGTGTCAGTGGCAGGAATTATGCCCCATTGTTGGTGTCAGTGGCAGAATTCATGGCTCAAGTGCTGGATAAAACAAGCAAAGGGCCGCAGTATGGAGACCACTGCTCTAAAGTAAAAAGGGTGAGAAAGGCTAGGTTAAAAGGTAAATTCAGGGGAGACATTTCCATAAAAAAGGGTCAGCAATGACCATTACATAGGGGACTTATCAGCTTCCTTGTCGTAACAGTACACAAAAAGAAAAGAAAAAGTAAAAAAAAAAAAAAAAAAAAAAAAAAAAAAAAGGAGTAAAATAAATATACTCTAAAAAAAAAATAATAAAAAAAAGACCACTCTTCCTACATGCATACACAATAAAAATACACATACTGTACATACATAATATACTGTGTATTATATATGAAGTCAACACAGTCTCATTTTTTTTTTTTTTTTAACACGTATTTGCAATGACTCTCCTATAAACCGTCCTCAGGCTGGTCAGTTTATTACAGTCACTGTACCAAAAATAATTTCTAGAAATGTAAAATATATGCATTTGTTTATTGAGCATACAGGGCTAACATATATACAAAAACTTTAAAAAAATTGGGGTTGCTGTACTTGGAACTTATTGGAGAATATAATTCACTGTTTAACTATTGGAATAATATTAATTATACAAAGCATTTTTACAGTTGTATTTTTTTAAAGCCATTGACAATGCCAAAGTCCAATATGCACTGAAAGATCCTTCCTCCCCTCAGAAAAGTTCTTTGGGAGCATACTCTTTGATAGCCCTCATTCTTAGTAATTTACAGCTAACCTTGTCTGCATGGTTATAGGTCTGTTCACGGCTGGCTATGAACGCCAGTACCAAAGAGATTACCCCCAACCCATTCCAATTTTGATTGGTATTTGAGTACAATTGCGCCTTTGATTTCATTTTTTCGAACACATTTTAAATACTACACAGTGTTAGTGTAATTCATATTTTTGAAATGACTTTCAGCCTCTTTGTTTTTACATTTTGCACTAGCATTTTTTTTTAATGCCATATTAGATTTATTGAAAATATTCACAAATACAGAAAGAAAGGTGGCAAAACAAAAAGGACACGCCCCAATGGTGTGGCCTATTAACAAAACAATATGGGACATCTCCTGGGCCAACAGAGAATAACCCAGAATTAGAAGACCAACCGTGTACAAAAACGATTTTCCAAGGAAAAAATTAATAAAAATGGAGGGCGGGAGAAAAATAAAGTGGGGGGGGGGGGGTCCATTGCACAGGAGATGTCAATTTAAGCATGAGCACTTTATTTCATCACCTAATGGTAACCTTTAGTAACCCTTTGTGTGTTTTGCAATTTTTATGCGTGTTCTGAATTTGATCAACCCTAAGCGGAGCAAACTGTTTTTACATTCCTACTCTGCTTCTTTGCCATTTGCTTATTAGCGAGTTTTTTTTTACTGCAGCTGGAGTTTGATGATCAGTTCTTTTATCCAAAGGCGCTAAGGTTTATATTTCTCTACTACATGCCTGGAGTTTGCCTGTTCTGCGTGGGATTCCTCCGGGTACTCCGATTTCCCCCCACACTCCATAGACATGCTGGGAGGTTAATTGGCTCCTGTCTAATCTGGCCCTAGTACTTGTATGTATGAATGTGAGTTAGGGACCTTAGATTGTAAACTCCTTGAGGGCAGGGACTGATGGGAATGTACTATATATATATAAATATACATACATATATATATATATATATATATATATATATATATATATATATATATATGTGTGTGTGTGCGTGTGTGCGTGTGTGTGTGTGTGTAAAGCGCTGTGTAAATCCATGGTGCTATATAAGTACCTGTAATAATATTTTTTTTTTATTTTTGATTAACAAAAATTTGAAACAAACCCAGAATGCAGAGAAAAAAAATGCAAAGGGTTTAAAGGAGCAGGGGGCAGCACAGTGGGTAAGTGGGCAGCACTTCCCCCCTCAGTGGCACTAGGTTCATTGGTTCAAACCCTGTATGTATAATATATACGTAAAGTGCTGCGTAAATGGAAGACGCTATATAAGTACCTGTAGTAATAATTAAGGAGTAATAGGGCTAAATCTCTTTTGGCTCTACAACTGCCGGGGATCACAGGAGTGGACTTTGTTTTGCACTCCTGTGACCCATATTCAGCTGACCGGGGCATAAAGGCTGCTGTCTGCTGATGCTGTTCAGCCGGCCCAGGCTCTGGGGAGATCCCCACTTTAATGTTGGGATCCACCCAGATGCCTGGACCAGCAGCTGGCTCAGACTCTCAGCATCCAGCTGAGAGGCTGAGCCCGCCGCTCCCACCCCCCCTGCACACCCTGGAGCCCCAGGGAGCAGTGAAGGGACAGAGCAGAGTCGGTGACTGAAGACTAAGCACTGAGCGATCAGCGATCTTTGATCGCTCAAGTTCTTGGTCTTAGAAGCGCTGGAGTATGTAGATTTGTTTTTTTTTTCAATACCAAACTTCTTTTTTAACCTCTTCACGCCAGCAGTACGCATATACGTGGCCTCTCGGCGGGTGGGCCTTAACACCGAGCCGCCGCATATATGTGTACCAGAATGTAAACCAAGCTGTGCTGAAAGCGTGCGTCCGGCACAGTTACCGGCGGCTAACGGAAAGGTCCCGATCCCTACTTGTGATCGGGAGCTTTCCGATCATGTGACCGCCGTGACAGCCAGAGAGGGAGATGTTACCAGCACACAAAGATCTCCAAAATGAGGGCAAAGCTTTATTCAGCAATCACATCGTTACAGCAAATAGCAACGTTTCAAAGCTATGCAGGACCCCTTCTTCATCAGGCATGTGACAGCCAATCACAGCGGTCACATGATCAGAAACCCCACCCACCTCCCACTATCAGAAATCCCTTAAAGGGCCGGGAGGCGCCGGTGTTAAGGGATTAATACTAGTTTATGAAAGAGTAATGTCAGCTCTCTGCCAACTCAATAATGAAGGATGTGAAGCACATCAGTGTTGTCTTTTTTTTCCCTCCTGTAAGCATGTTCACTGGCAGCACTGTGCTATCCAAAAAAAGCCGACAAACTGCTGCTTTTTATTCTCTGTCTGCTGTTCAAGTGACTCGAGAAAGCCAACATAAAGACAGAGCAAATTTTGTCATGTTACAACCAAAAAACGTAAATGTATTTTATTGGGATTTTATGTGATAGACCAACACAAAGTGGCACATAATTGTGAAGTGGAAGGAAAATGATAAATGGGTTTCCAAATTGATTACAAATAAATATCTGAAAATGTGGCTTGTATTTGTATTCAGCCCTCCCGGAGTCAATACTTTGTAGAACCCCCTTTCACTGCAATTACAGCTGCAAGTCTTTTTGGGGATATCTCTACCAGCTTTGCACATCTAGAGAGGGACATTTTTGCCCATTCTTCTTTGCAAAATATCTCAAGCTCTGTCAGATTGGATGGAGAGCGTCTGTGAACAGCAATTTTCAAGTCTTGCCACAGATTCTCAATTAGATTTAGGTCTGGACTTTTACTGGGCCATTCTAACACATGAATATGCTTTGATCTAAACCATTCCATTGTAGCTCTGGCTGGATGTTTGAGGTCGTTGTCCTGCTGGAAGGTGAACCGCCGCCCATGGATTTTTTCCAATGGATGTTGGCTCAAACTTGTCTTGCATACACACGGTCACACAACTCTTGTCAGAAATTCCGATCGCCAAGAACGCGGTGACGTACAACACGACCTGCGTGGATCTTTGTGCGTCGGAATTGTGTACACATGATCAGAATTTACAACAACGGATTTTGTTGTCGGAAAATTTGAGAACCAGATCTCAAATTTTGTGCGACGGAAATTGCGATGGAAACTGTCCGATGGAGCCTACACACGGTCGGAATTTCCGACAACAAGCTCCGATCGCACATTTTACGTTGGGAAGTCCGATCGTGTGTATTTGGCTCCATCCATCTTCCCATCAACTCTGACCAGCTTCCCTGTCCCCGCTGAAGAAAAGCATCCACATAACATGATGCTGCCACCACCATGTTTCACGGTGGGGATGGTGTGTTGAGGGTGATGTGCAGTGTTAGTTTTCCGCCACACATAGCGTTTTGCTTTTAGGCCAAAAATTTTAATTTTGGTCTCATCTGACCAGAGCACCTTCTTCCACATGTTTACTGTGTCCTCCACATGGCTTCTCGCAAACTGCAAACAGGACTTCTTATGGCTTTCTTCCAACAATGACTTTCTTCTTGCCACTCTTCTATAAAGACCAGATTTGTGGAGAGCACGACTATTAGTTGTCCTGTGGACAGATTCTCCCACCTGAGCTGTGGATCTCTGCAGCTCCTCCAGAGTTACCATGGACCTCTTGGCTCTTCTCTGATGAATGTTCTCCTTGCCCGGCCTGTCAGTTTAGGTGGACGGCCATGTCTTGGTAGGTTTGCAGTTGTGCCATACTCTTTCCATTTTCGGATGGTGGATTGAACAGAGCTCCGTGAGATGTTCAGAGCTTGGGATATTTTTTTGTATAACCGAACCCTGCTTTAAACTTCTCCCCAACTTTATCCCTGACCTGTCTGGTGTGTTCCTTGGCCTTCACGATGTTGTTCGTTCACTAAGGTTCTCTAAAAAAACCACTGAGGGCTTCACAGAACAGCTGTATTTATACAAAGATTAAATTAAACACAGGTAGACTCTATTTACTAATTAGGTGACTTCTGAAGGCAATTGGTTCCACTAGATTTTAGTTTAGAGGTATCAAAGTAAAGGGGGCCGAATACAAATGCACGCCACACTTTTCACATATTTATATGTAATAAATTTGGAAAACCATTTATCATTTTCCTTCCACTTCACAATTATTTGCCACTTTGTGTTGGTCGATCACATAAAACCCCAATAAAATACATTTATTTTATTTTGGTTGTAACATGACAAAATGTGGAAAATTTTAAGGGGTACGAATACTTTTTCAAGGCACTGTATAATGTACCTATACTAGCTATCTTTAATAACTCATGTTATTTTTTTTTTTACCCCAAGACTGCATTAAAGGGATTTAACACTTGTCTGGAATTCACCTTTAAATAAACAATCTGCTCTGCATGCAGTAAAAATAAACTGTATAAACAGTATAATTGTACGCAGGTTGGCTTTCTCTGCTTTCAAGAAAGCCCATTTATAAAAAGAAAACACAATGGCTTGTTGACAACTTGAGTACTCAACTCGGCAGGCTAAAAATAAAAACGGAGCGCAGACGCGGGCAGACACAATGGTGCAGAGCAGGGGAAGCATTTCATTGCACACGCATTTCATTACAGCCCTGTAACATTGGCATTTGTCAATGCAAACTGCTCAGGGTGCCCCGGGGACAGGCGACTACAAAGAGAGCACATAACGTCCGTCTACTGGGAGAGGACGGGGCCCGGGGTGAGAACTCAGCCTCTGTTCTGATGAAAAGACAACTTTATTGATCACAATGAGTGTATTCTGCACCCACGGCCAGTCTATGAAATCTTGTGGGAACAAGACGTGGCACATTTCGAAGATTCTTCCTTCTTTGTGGATCAGATGCAGCGATAAGAACCTTCCTTGGCTCTCTGTGAGCTGCGTGCTGTGACGCACATTTAATGTTAAAAATATCAATAAAACAAATGTCTGTATAGAAAGAGAAATAAACAACTCTAATGCCCCGTACACACGATCGGACATTGATCGGACATTCCGACAACAAAATCCTGGATTTATTTCTGATGGATGTTGGCTCAAACTTGTCTTGCATACACACGGTCACACAAATCTTGTCGGAAATTCCGAACGTCAAGAACGCGGTGGCGTACAAGACGTACGACGAGCCGAGAAAAATGAAGTTCAATAGCCAGCGCAGCTCTTCTGCTTGATTCCGAACATGCGTGGAATTTTGTGCGGCGGAACGATCGGAATTTACGACAACGGATTTTGTTGTCGGAAAATTTGAGATCCAGATCTCATATTTTGTGTGACGGAAATTCCGATGGAAAATGTCCAATGGAGTCTACACATGGTTGGAATTTCCGACAAGCTCCCATCGAACATTTTCCGTCGGAAAATCCGACCGTGTGTACGGGGCATAAGAATAAAATGTAAATGATGTAGAAGGCTTTTTTTCAATTACATAGCACTGATGATGAATTCTTTCGGACTTTGCAGTGTATACCGATCAGCCATGACAACATGAGCACTGACAAGTAAAGTGAATAACCTTGATTGTCTCGTTAATGACATCTGGGATATATTAGGCAGCAAGTGAACATGTTGTCCCTGATGTTGATGTGTTGAAAGCAGAAGAAATGGGCAAACGTAAGGATTTGAGTGTCTTTTGAGATGCCTTTTGACAAGGGCCAATTTGTAATGGCTGGACGACTGGGTCAGAGCAACTCCAAAACTGCAAATTGTGGGATGTTCCCGGTCTGCAGTGGTCAAGGCCTACCAAAAGTGGTCAAAGGAAGGAAAACCAGCCAACTGTTGAAAGGGTCATGGGCCAAGGTTCACATTAGGAATGAAGGCTGGCCCATATAGTCCGATCCAGTAAAAAATAACTACTTTAACTAAAATTGCTGAAAATGCTGGTTCTAATGGTGTCAGAACACTCAGAGCAACATAGTTTGTTGTGTATGGGGGCTGTGTAGCCGCAGACTAGTCAGGGTGCCCATGCTGACCCGTGTCCTCAGGCAAAAGCGCCTACACAATGGGCACGTGAGCATCAGACGGCGGAGCAATGGAAGAAAGTGGTCTGATCTGATGAATTCAAGAATGAGGAACACAACAAAGAGTTTGAGGTGCTGACTTGGTCTATTTTTATGATTTTGAGCATCTGTGGGATGGGCTGGAAAAACAAGTCCAGTCCATGTGGGTCCCTGGTCCAACCCAGGCTCCTGGGTTTAGTACCAATTTAAAGAATCTGCTACTGATGGCTTGGTGTCACATACCACAGCATAACTCCAGAGGTCTAGTGGAGGTCATGGTGGGTGGTCATAATGTTATGGCTGATTGGCGTAAGTAGATAATTCATTATTACACGCAGCACCTCAATGTCTCCCCCCTCAATACTTCCCATTACACCCAGTGCCTTAATGTCTCTTTATTACATGCAGTACCTTACACCTCTCCATTATGTGTACAAACCCTTAACCACTTCAGCCCCGGAAGGGTTTACCCCCTTCCTGACCAGAACACTTTTTGCGATTCGGCACTGCGTCGATTTAACTGAAAATTGCGCAGTCGCGCGACGTTGCACCCAAACAAAATTGACGTTCTTTTTTCCCCACAAGTAGAGCTTTCTTTTGGTGGTATTTGATCACCTCTGCGGTTTTTATCTTTTGCGCTACAAAACAAAAAAAGAGCGACAATTTTGAAAAAAAAAAAGCAATATTTTTTACTTTTTGCTATAATAAATATCCCCCAAAAATATATATAAAAAAAAACAAACAAAAAAAAACATTTTTTCCTCAGTTTAGGCCGATATGTATTCTTCTACATATTTCTGGTAAAAAAAAAAAATCACAATAAGCGTATATTGATTGGTTTGCGCAAAAGTTATACCGTCTTACAGGCGTCTAAGCAATAAAATATTTTCACATTTTTCCGTTAGCCTATAATACTAAATGTGCACAAGAGTTTTTTTTTTTTTTTTTTTAAAAGCATTTTTGCGCACTTTTCAGGCTTGAGTGTTTCTTTTTTTTCTATTTTTAGCCAATGGAAAATTAGTTACTAGGCAAGAAAAAAAAAATATTATATATATAAAAAATATATATATTTTCCCCTTTTCTTTCCATTTGTTAGTCTATAATAACAATAAATCTGAGCAGGAACTTATCTGAAAACAAGTTTCCAAAATATAACCTATAACCTATTCACACTTGAGTTGAGTGTCCTTGGTAACGTTTCATCTGTTGTATAGGTGTTTTTACATGTGTTTTAGGCTTGAGTGTTTTTTTTTCTATTTTTAGCCAATGGAAAGCTAGTTATTGAGCAATAAAATATTGTCACCCCCCCCCCCCCCCTATTTTTAGCCAATGAAAAACTACCGGTAGTTACTAGACATGAAACATGTTTTTCCTCTTTTTTTTTCTTCCATTTGTTTTGAGTAGGGATTTATCCAAAAAAAAAATTGCCAAAATAAAGAATCAAGTCCTACTGACACTTGAGCTGAGCGTCTTTGGTAATTGTTCAGATTTTTTGTTTCAACTTTTGTACAGGTGTTTTTACACGTGTTTTAGTTGTTTTATTTTTTTTTTTATTCTATTCTATTTTAGAAAATGGAACGCTAGTTAGATGGCAAGAAAATATTGTAATTTTTTTCTATTTTTTGTCAATGGAAAACTAGCTACTAGGTTAAAAAAAAAATAAATAACATTTTTAAAAATGTTTTCATTTGTTAGCCTATAATAATAATAAATACGAGTATGCATTATGCTCATTTTACAGGCTGTTCCATTAAAATCTATTGGGGTCAAAATGCAAGATCCTGTGCCAAAAGAAGCTCATGCACTTTTTCGAGCAACAAGTGACACTATGCTGAGATATGGACAGGCACCATTATACAGTGAGGGGAAAAAAGTATTTGATCCCCTGCTGATTTTGTACGTTTCCCCACTGACAAAGAAATGATTGGTCTATAATTTTAATGGCAGGTTAACAGTGAGAGACAGAACAACAACAGAAATATCCAGAAAACGCATTTAAAAAAAATTATAAATTGATTTGCATTTTAATGAGTGAAATAAGCATTTGACCCCTTCGCAAAACATGACCAGCACTTGGTGGCAAAACGCTTGTTGGCAATCACAGAGGTCAGACGTTTCTTGTAGTTGGCCACCAGGTTTGCACACATCTCAGGAGGGATTTTGTCCCACTCCTCTTTGCAGATCCTCTCCAAGTCAGTAAAGAGGTTGTAAACTCTGAAAAAAACAAAAACTGTAAGACAAAGGCATAATGAGCTAGTATGCACTGTATACTAGCTCATTATGAAATACTTACCTTAGAATGAAGCTGTTGCAGCGGCGTCCGCACATCACTGAGACGGCCGACATTTTCCCCAGAGTTTCTTCCGAGTTCGCGGGCTCCGGCACTGTGATTGACGGAAGCCGCAATGATGTCACTCCCACGCATGCGCTTGGGAGCCGCTGTTTATGGCACGGGGCTCGGAAGGAACGGCACCCGTGGTTGTTCCTTCAGAGCGCATGCGCCAGTGATGTCACTGGCTGCATGTAATGTAAATATCTCCTAAACGGTACACGTTTAGAAGATATTTTCACTACCTATAGGTAAATGTCTGCAGAGGAAGTTTACTTCCTCTTTAAGGTTTCGAGGCTGACATAGTAACGCAAACCTTCAGCCCCCTCCACATATTTTCTATGGGATTAAGGTCTGGAGACTGGCTAGGCAGCTCCAGGATTTTAATGTGCTTCTTCTTGAGCCACTCCTTTGTTGCTTTGGCCATGTGTTTTGGGTCATTGACATGCTAGAATACCCATCCACAACCCATTTTCAATGCCCTGGCTGAGGGAAGGAGGTTCTCACCCACAAATTGATGGTACATGGCCCCGTCCATCGTCCCTTTCATGTGGTGAAGTTGTCCTGCCCCCTTAGCAAAAAAACACCCCCAAAGCATAATAATGTTTCCAACTCCATGTTTGATGGTGGGGATGGTGTTCTTGAGGTCATAGGCAGCATTCCTCCTCCTCTAAACACAAGTTGAGTTGATGCCAAAGAGCTCGATTTTGGTCTCATCTGACACTTTCACCCAGTTCTCCTCTGAATCGTTAAGATGTTCATTAGCAAACTTCAATTGGGCTTGTACAAGGGCTTTCTTGAGCAGGGGGACCTTGCGGGCGCTGCAGGATTTCAGTCCTTCATGGCGTAGTGTGTTACCAGATGTTTTCTTGGTGACTATGGTCCCAGCTGCCTTGGGATCATTGACAAGATTCTCCCGTGTAGTTCTGGGCTGATTCCTCAGCGTTCTCATGATCATTGAAACTCTACGAGGTGGAGACCAATACAGAGGGAGATTGACAGTTATTGTGTTTCTTCTACAGTATTTGCGAATAATCGCACCAACTGTTGTCATCTTCTCACCAAGCTGCTTGGCGATGGTCTTGTAGACCATTCCAGCCTTGTGTATGTCTACAATCTTGTCCCTGACATCCTTGGACAGCTCTTTGGTCTTGGCTATGGTGGAGAGATTGGAATCTGATTGATTGATTGATTGCTTCTGTGGACAGGTGTCTTTTATACAGGTAACAAGCAGAGATGAGAAGCTTTTTTTGTTGTTATTCTGTCTTTCACTGTTAAAATAAACCTACCATTAACATTATAGACTGATCATTTCTTTGTCAGTGGGGAAACAAACAAAATCAGTGGGGATCAAATACTTTTTCCCCCTCACTGTATGTAATGAAAATCCTAATGTTGAGGACCGAAGTGCTTCTGGTGAAGCTTCAAATTTCTCTTCAAATCGCCCAGGTGTGAAAGAGGTCTTATATGTCCTTAACAAATATGTACAGTTATTTACTGTGACTAGAAAAGAACTTGAAGCACAGCTCCTTGAAGTGGGGTGGAATAGCTCTCTCCCCTGGCCCTCAGATGTGAGGCTGCTGGCATCCAAACTTAACTCCTCCAGTGGTAACAATTTAAGACATCGAGGACACCGCTCTCCTGACCTGACCCATGTAAACACTACTACACAAACCATGCCCCCCCATCTACACGTTTCCCTCATACTCATTCACATGGGGGGGGGACTGGGAACTGGGGGCCCCTTCGTTAAGCCCCCCCGCCCGCAGACCCTCACAACCACCGGTCAGGGTTGTGGGGAAGATGCCATTGTCCCTATCAACATGGGGACAAGGCGCTTAGGGGTGGGGGGGTTCAGAGCCTCAAAGCACGGCCACATGTTGAGGGCATATGGCCTGGTATGATTCAGGAAGGGGGGTGCTCGCACGTCTCCTCTCCCCTTTCCTGGCCTGTTGGGCTGCATACTCGAATAAGGGTCCGGTATGGATTTTGGGGGGACCCCACGCCGTTCTTTTTTATTTTGGTGTGGGGTTTCCCTTAAAATCCATACCGGACCCGAAGGGCCTGGTATGGATTGGGGGGGGACCCCACGCTATTATTTTTCTGAATTTTTCATTGCTGCCATTCTTTTGTTTACATTTCAGCTGTCAGCGGTGAAGCCCGCTGACAGCTGATGAGTCATCGGTTGTTAAGGAGGCAGCAGACGGATTTCCAGCCCGATCCTTAACAACCGGCTATTCTTTACACGAAATTAGCATCAGTCGATTATTTTTCAACCGATTCAAATTGTTCCGAAAATGTTGAATCCGTTAGAAAATTATTAAACTAAATTAAATTTTATGAATATAAACAAATCCCGAAACAAATCAACGAAACAAAACTTGTAACATAACGTATTTATCCTGAAACTAAACTATTTTTTCTGTTCTGAACTCCAATGTTAATGTATAATTATTTACATTAGCAAATTGGTCAAAAAGTGACATTAAACTTCTGATTTAAACAAAATATATACTCTTCAAGTATGTATTCTTAACTTAGAGAAGTCCCCTCTATTGCTCGCAGCCTCTTACAGGTTTTTATTTTTATTTTTTTGCTGCTGTAACCAACTTTCTGATAGAGGGTGGCTATGGGCATTCTCCATGGTCCCATTGTATGTAGGAACTTGCTCATTCCCAAGGTTGCTTTTGGATTATGGGATTTGTAATGTGCATAGACCGATGATCGTGACTACAACCATATTACAATGCTGGTTTATAAGTAAAGGAGAGGTTTGGGAGCTCACTGAGAAAGTTACAAGGAAATAGAAAAAATTTCATGAAAAAAAAAAAAATGACAAGACCATTACGTAGTGGATGTTTAAGAATTATTTTTTGGAGAATAAGGAAATCATTTAGTGTCACTTGAAGATGAAGCTAATTGGTGTATACTGATGGTTGTAGATTTGCTCTAGGCGTCAAACCTTGGGTCAAAAAGGGTTAATCTACATGATAGCCTCTGTTTTTTTCTTCTTTTTTTTTCCCACCCACTTCACCAACATCCTCCAGCATCCATCAAAACGTAACAGAAAGCTTCTGATGAGACCAGTCGTTCACTTCAGAAGGCCAAACTGCTTAACTTCTCTCCAAATGTTCAATAGGCTCTTCCTCACACAAGATCAGTTGGTCTGAGGTTAGAAGTCCATTCTCTGTCCTCCAGCCAGACCTCCTTTGTTCATGCACTTCCGGCCTGTGCGTCTAGAGCATGAACCTGTCTGCTCCCCTCACATTCCCATCAGAAAGTGGCAAACGACCGGCTTGACCAACAGCTGTACCAGACTTGCGTGGGCAAGACATTTAGACTAGCTGTCAGGAAAAATGACTATACAAGAAAAGAGGGGTCAGATGTCAAACGCTCAATAATTAGTGTCTGAGCTTTCCACCACTTTTCCCACTACCTACCTTCCGTACGAGGGAAGAGCTTCCCATACCGGGCCCTTAATGCTTATTTTGGTGTCCAGAATAAGCAAATAATACGCAAACTATCAACACTGTAAAAGCGGATGGAGATGGGGAAAGCCAAAAGCTATGCTTATTTGCTCTCGGCAAACCATAATATCCCTGGATGTCCCTCAGATGCCCTTGGAAAAGTAAACACGCAGGTTTGCAAAAAAAAAAAAAATTTCCACCCGCATTAGCGGAGACTCTTAATATCAGCCGGCTCAATGTTTAGGGGACGCGAGGGTCCATAGGTTAAATATAGTATAAGGAAAAGAGCTCAAAGGATTTACTAGTACGAAGGAAAACAAAAACACAACTGTATACGTCGTGCTGTAAGTCAAGGAAGTAGCTTGTACAATTAAACATTCAATAATAGACAGAGTGAGGTTAGTTTACTGTATAGAAAGAAAATAAACTTGTGAATCGCACCAAGGCCCTCTGGCAGGGAAAAGTTTAATACACAACAGAAGCCGAGCGTTAATGGACGGGGCTGCAGACTTCAGGGCTCTGTCAATGCTCCAGACACCATGACTGACATATAGATCATGATAGATGGGCATTCCGTAAACACCGTGAACAAAGGTTTCTATTGTAATATTTTTTTTTTGGGGTAGGGGTGAGGGGTACAAAAGAGAGCCGAACAAAATCTAACAGTTTTCAGTGAGTCGTACCCTTTGAAATTGATGACCGTTGACAACAAATTAGGCAAAATTAGTGCAAGAGCAGCAAAATGTGTCACTTCCCGCTTGGAAAGATGAAATGGCTTTATAAATTTTAATATTTTTTTTTGTTTTTGTAAAATAAAGAATGATAAATAAAAATATAAATAATGGAAAATAAAAAATAATAAATAATGGAAAAAAAAATAATCATAAAGAATTAAAAAATGAATAATAAATAAATAAATAATGGAAAAAATAATAATAAATAATGGAAGAAAAAAAAATGGAAAAATAAATAATGAAAATGTAATTATATATTTCAGGCCTCATCCACACATGACCTTTTTTCTCCCCTGGACGCCTTGCTCCAGGGGAGAAAAAAAAACAATATTAAAAACACGACTAAAGCCATGTTTGGGTGCGTTTAGGCGCATCATCACTTGGGCATTCATTCATTCCATTGGCCAGATTCCGGCCATTGGAATCAACACTCTCCTAACACTTCAGCCCATTTAGGCACGTCAAGAGTTTTTTATGCTGAAATGCTCTTCTCCTATATGGGCTGTTTTTTATTTTTTCTGCCTCTAAACGCCTGCAAACACGTATGGACACATAGGCTGTTTAGAGGCAGAAAAAAAAGTCAAACGCCCAAAAGTGGCATTCTTGATGGCTAGAGTACATGAGGCCCAAAGTGAAACTACACTGCATCTGAGCCCCAAAAACACTATTTAATTCATTTTTAATATCTAAAGCAAACTCAACACCCTGCCTTCCAACTCCATGTCTCCATGCTTTTTTTGCTGAGAAATCACTTTGAAAAAGGGGGGGGGGGGGGAGCAGCCCGATCCTCTTCTTCTGGAGTGCCCCGCTGGCGCTCCAGGCCCCTCTATCAGGTGACCCCCATGGAAAGCCGATTTCCCTGGGGGCACCTGTACAGGCTCGCTCCATCCATTGACACAGATGGCGGGACCCGGCCCCCCATCACAGATTTTGATTGACAGGAGTGGGAGCCAATGGCTCCTGCTGCTATCAATCTGTCCAATGAGGAGAGAGACAGCGGATCAGGCTCAGGAAATGAAAAATGGGGAGGGGGGGTCTGAGGGGAGCTGCAGCACAGAAGGTATTTTACATTAATGCATAGAATGCATTAAGGTGAAAAACCATAAGGCTTTACAACCACTAAAAGCAGGGGTCTCAAACTAGCGGCCCTCCAGCTGTTACGAAACTACAAGTCCCATGAGGCATTGCAAGGCTGACAGTTACAAGCATGACTCTCACAGGCAGAGGCATGATGGGACTTGTAGTTTCGCAACAGCTGGATGGCAGCCAGTTTGAGACTCCTGACTTAAAGTGTTACTAAACCCACAACAGTACAATCAGTCTGTACATGCATATGCAGTAAAGCATGCTTGTTATACTCACTTTGGAACCTAAGGGGTTAATCCTCAGTATTGTGTAAAAAGGCTGTTTGATCCTGTCTTCCTCCCCTTCTTTCACTGTCCTCTGATAATTTCCTGATAACACAGAGCCTATAGAGTCAGGCTGCACATGCTCAGTTTGGTGTTTATAGCTAGAGAGATTTTTTTTTTTTTTCTTGGGAGGGTGCATGTGATCAGCACAGGGCCAATCAGCACTGTCCAGACAGAGGGTCAGGGGTCCTGCAGCCTCATAGGACAGTCAGAGGAGAATGAAAACTCCTCCTACAAGCTTCACCAGGAACTGACAGAAATCACAAGACTGCTATATACTGCTGATGAGAAAAGGTATTTAGCGGTTTATATTTACTAAAATAATTGCATTTCCATGTTCTGTGTATTCTGGGAGACCAGATATAGTGATTGCAGGGCCCTGGGTTTAGAAACACTTTAAATATAAGTAGCTTGAACTTCAGCTTTATTTGCCAGAAATGCGACGTATGAGTGAGCTTTGCGTTTACGGCACATATGTGAATGCATATGTAAAGTGTATATATATATATATATATATATATATATATATATATATATATATATATATATATATATATATATATATATATATATATATATCACTTTCGCCTAGCAGTAAGAAGGGTCGCTGGTTCGAATCCCAACCACGACACCACCTGCCTGGAGTTTGCATGTTCTCCCTGTGCCTGCGTGGGTTTCCTCCGGGTACTCCGGTTTCCTCCCACACTCCAAAGACATGCTGGTAGGTTCATTGGATCCTGTCTAAATTGTCCCTAGTATGTATGAATGTGAGTTAGGGACCTTAGATTGTAAACTCCTTGAGGGTAGGGACTGATGTGAATGTACAATGTATATGTAAAGCGCTGCGTAAATTGACGGCGCTATATAAGTACCATAAATAAATAAATAATTATATATATATATATATATATATATATATATATATATATATATATATATATATATGCGTCAGCTGTTATCAAGGCGAAGCAAGTTCACCATTCATCTGAAAAATCGTTTTTTAGTTTTACTTCCAAGAAAAACCTCTAAGAATAGTCGTGTCCGCGGGGAGCTTGTAAATCATGTTTTATTACTCCCGCCTTCGTTATGAGGGAATATCGCGCTGAATTATCTTCAAAGAAACAAAGTGCAGCAAGAGGGTGTCAGCAGACCAGAGCGGAGGGGAGGACAAGACGTTTCAACACGTCATGTGATGTTTGTTTCTAGAACTCTCAAAATGAGAAGGGGGGGGGGTGGAGGGGGGCTGGAGAAAGCCAAACTGTAAATGTGAGTGATGGACGCGGAGACGTTGATGGCACTCTCTCTCCATTGTGATGTTTTATAACCACCAAAACCTCTGACCTACATATGTAAAAACAAGGATGACGAGCGTCTCCGCTAATCCCAAGAATGAAGTTCACTTGTAAGAAGTTGGAAAAGTTCCTTTTTTCCATGTTTAATGGAGCATTAGAGGCTAGAATAAATAAACGGCTTTTGATTTTTGAAATGATTTTTAAAACTGAACTCTGGGCAGGTATTAAAAAAAAACACAAACTGATACACTTCGTAATCATTAAAGGGGTATTGAAGGATAAGTTCACCTCTTGGAACACATTACAGGTTCCACTCATATTTAGAGTATATATAACATGTTCCAGCTCTTGCCGCTAATTCCCCCCCCCCCCCGATTCCCCTGGGGGTGACAGCGGGCGGGGGATCCTCTTCCTGCACCCGCTGTCACAATTTAAAATGATTGTAAAGTCTTGTTTTTTTTTTTTTCCTATAAAAATAACAAACATGTTCTACTTACCTGCTCTGTTGCAGTGGAATTGCACAGAGCAGCCCCGATCCTCCTCTTCTCGGGTCCCTCTTCGGTGCTCCTGGCCCCTCCCTCCTGTCGAGTGCCCCCACTGCAAGTAGCTTGCTTTGGGGGCAAGTGGAGCCAAGTCACAGCTCCGTGTGTCCATTCAGACACTAAGCCCCAACCCGGACACGCCCCCTTTCCCTGATTGGCTAGCCGACTTTGATGGACAGCAGCGGCTTCAATCAGGAGGGAGAATCTCGGACGGATGAGACACTCGTGGACATCGCTGGACTGAAAGGGACCTCAGGTAAGTATTAGGGGAGGCTGCTGCACACAGAAGGCTTTTTATCTTAATGCATAGAAGGCATTAAGATTAAAAAATCTTCTGACTTTACAACCACTTTAAAGTGATATTAAAATAATTTTTTTTAATTAATAAATATATCATACTTACCTGCTCTGTGCAAGTGATTCTGCCTTTACAACCCCTTTAACCACTTGACCTCCAGAAGGTTTTACCCACTACATCACTAGGGCATTTTTTGCTATTCGGTACTACACTACTTTAATTGGCAATTGCGCGGACATGCAACATTCTACGTATATTCAGTTTATATCATTGTTTTCACAATGATAGAAATAGAGCTTTCTTTTGGTGGTATTTGATCACCACTGGGGTTTTTTATTTTTTTGGAGTGTTAACAAAAATAATACAGAGAATCTAGGAAATGAGGTGGATCTGTTTTATCTGCAGCTTCAAATGCACATTGTGAGAAGCTCACAGTATGCAGTGAAATCGGAGTAAGCAATTTCAGTCCAGAAGAGAAGCCGGTACAACTGTGCGAGACTGAAGGAAAGGCTGGAGAGGTCAGATTTAACTACTTGACTTCCAGAAGATTTACCCCCCCTTCCTAAACAGGCCATTTTTTGCGATACAGCACAGCGTTATTTTAACTGACAATTGCGCGGTTATGCAATGCTGTACTCAAATAAAATGTATGTCCTACAAGACTACAAGTCCCATCATGCCTCTGTCTCTGGGTGTCATGCTTGTGGCTGTCAGAGTCTTGCTATGCCTCATGGGAATTGTAGTTCTGCAACAGCTGGAGGTCCGCTAATTACATATCCCTGGTCTATGATATGAATGCAAAATTTACTAATATGTTGATATCTAATATGTTTTCTTTTTTCTGTATTACATGTTTTTAAACGTGTGTTAAATAAATACAAAAAAAAAAAAAAATACATTTTACCTGCGGTGTGCTCTTTAAAAGTCTCATGGGCAATTTTGTTTTTTCTTGTGTGCATACTATTGGGGACTGAGTATCACCTCCACCCATCTCACGCCAGCTCTAATTTCGCTGTGGCCATGCTGGACATTGTCCGATGTTGATGAGAAATTCTTACTTTACGGTATTTCTTTATAACCGCCTAAAACTTTTCCACAGTACTGTACATCACACGGGCATAACCCACTGTTACCATCAGAAATGTCACGCGACCATTGCTGGAGTGCAGGTAGACAGCAAGTGGCTGATACCAGGTCAAATCCAGGCTCTTACACTGCTAGTATTTAACCAAAATACATTTTTTTTTAATTAATTAATACAGTGTTCATTTGTGTCTTTAATATCTGCCGGGAGTTCGGCTTTAACAATCCCTTGTAAGCGTCTTTTAATGTAACAACTTTAATTTCATTTTAAAACTTTTTAATGGCTTTGTGAGCAAACAAATACAAGCAGAATGGGGGGAAGAAAGGAAAACTTTGTTGCTATCAGCAGCTGCCATGAGCAGTTGGTTGCCTGCGATTTTTTTTTTTGCTCCTACTCTTTTCAGAAGTGCGGTTTAATATTCAGTTTTGTTTCGCGAGATGATATATACAGATACAGCATTCATAGGAAACCGCAAACACCTCAACCAACCCCCCCCCCCTCCTCCTCCAACCCCCACTTCAAGATAGGCAATATTTAGGAAATATAATATGTGCGCTCTACTGAGAACAACCTGCTCCTTTTGTTTTGGTTTTATCAGCATTCACGCGATAGCGGGAACAAGGAGAGAGAAGGGAATAGGCAGGCCTTATCTTTACGGATAAGTGATTGCATTAGCTTACAAATATAAGTTTCTATTAAGTGCGGAGCTTCTTTGAAAGGTCGGGGGGGGGACTTTTTTTTTTTTTAAACTTTACTTTTATTTTCATCAGACACTTCGTTGTTAAGGCTATAGGCGTTTCAGAATGAAAAGTGGATTCCACTTGCAAATATTTTTTTTTCCCTTTATTGTTCTTTTAATGCCTAGTAGGCTATACGTGGTTAGAATGGGTCTTATAGCTGCATACATTGAATTTACATAATTTTTTAAAGCTGAGTTTAATCAAAAATTAAAATAAAAAATCAGCACAAGGGACAGTACTTGCAGTCAATGAGAAGTGTCCCTTGTGCTGCTGTCTGTGGTTTTAGGTGAAATCCTCCTCCCACCCCAAAGAGTTATAATCTTTGGTGGCATGGGGGTTTAAACAAGCCAAAGAACCTGTTATAGTTACTCCTCAAGAGTGCGTGTTGACTATGCCCGCCCTTTGCGTTCCACACCCCTCCATTCACAGAAAGCTGTACTATCGCTTCCAATGTGACACCCTTTAAAAGTACGCAAAGTCTCAAGGCACCCAGTCTAAAATGTTAAAGTAAATATTACTTATCAACCGGAAACCTGAGTCTGGGTCAATGCACCCAACTGCCATGATTATACTAACTTCACATTAGAAGCCCCCCCATCTCATCAGAGTCCCCTCTATACATGAGAAGGGTCTCTGGGTACATGGGTCCCCCAATCCCACAGTCCACCCATCAAAGCCCCCCCGGCATCCCCCAATCACACAGTCCCCTCTTCACATCAGAACCCTACCTTTTGGCTCCAGCAGGACAGCAAGCGGAGGATGCCTGGAAGAGGTGACTTTGGTCCTGAATTCTGGGGACATCCCTGCATGCCGCCTTCTCTGGATTAAAGTCATGGGTTGACATGGCACAGACATGCCAGCTGCCATCACCATAAAAAGGAATGGCCCTAAGGCACCATTGGTTTATATGGTGCTGCCCGGCCCACACTATGGCAACTTATGAAACTGATCCAGAGCAAACTGGGCCCATGCTCATGGCACCCTGGTTGAAAAACAGTGTGTTAAGCTGGGTAAACACAGGTCGAATGTCGGGAGACATTTGCCGGTTGAAAAAAAAAAAAAAAACGGCCGACATTCGGCTGTGTATGTGTCGTTCTGTCCGAAAGAAGCCGGCTTCTGTTGGACGAACATGCTGGAAAACCAGCAGCTGACCGACTCCCGATCAGTGCTCTCAGCCAATGGCAGAGAGGCCTGATTAGAGTATTCTGTTGTGGGGGCCACCTCCCGTCAGAGCACAACAGCTCAGTGGGGGAGATCACTGTACCTACCTTGCATAGTGAGTACAGCTGCTCCGACCGGAGCTGACAGTTGAACAGAAAAAAACCTTTAGTGTAGCTTTAGACTGTGGGGGTCAAGGCTGGTGTAAATGGGCCTACATATTCTGCAAAGTGCTACATCATATGTTGATGTTATATCAATAAATACAATTAATTATTCAGAAACAGCTGGCACAATACAAGATCGGAAAACAGGATAGGCTAAAGGGAATGGCACCGTAAGTCCGGCCCTTTGGACAAGAGAGGAAGGTTACAGCCTGGTCAGGAAGCCTCCCCAGAGATGACAGAAAGGCTCTCCTAACCTTTTTCTATCCATATAAATAAACAGTTGAACATGGAGAGCCTTGAACCGTGGGCCCGCTGTTTACCTAACCCCTGAACTGTGAGAGACATCAATCCCACACTTATTAAAGAAAGACCTCACTATCCGGACTGGCTTTTGAGCAGCCCGGCTCCCCTGCATATTTACAACCATGCAGAGGTCAGAGAAAGTTCTGATGGGCCATGTCTTATAAATAAGAGAAAGTCTCTGTGACGGCGAGGAACAGTGGTATTAGGATAAACTCAGACAGCTTTAATTAGAGAACTTCGCTAGACTAAAGTATCAATATACAGGTCATGTTATTCAGGCTGCCAGAGGAGACACTTATCTCACGGCTTGCCGAGATGAGAACTGCTGGTGTTGTGAAGTTATTGTAGCCTGTATGGTATCCCTGTTCACACCGCAGACTGATACTCTCCAGAAAGGCTCCCCGATACAATGGACAAGCCAAGGGAGCTTTATCACCCTGAATTGGGTACAGAAGTGCCATTGTCCCAGACAAAGCGAAGAGGAACCTACAGCCTAGACAGGAAGAACTGGAAACGCCAAAGTCAAATGTGCAAGGGAAAAAAAAAGTTTGAATGTGTTGGTAAACAGAAAAGAACCGCAACTGAGAACATTGTGGCTAAATGGTTTGTTTCATTGTCTTGCTAAAAGTACAAGTTTGTACGTTTTCAAACGATCCCCCCCCCCCCAGCCTCCTTTGCTAGCCACTCAATACACATAGCTCTGACATCCCCACTCCAGGTCTGTTCTTACCTCCTTTAAAGGTGTCCAATGCCTGCCTGGGTCTTCCCATGTCCCAAGGCCCACTATGCTCTAAAACAAGGTTTCTCCAGGGGTTCCTCCAGAGGTTGTTAGGGGTTCTTTCAGCAATGAGCAATTTCTGGCTCTCAGATAAGTTTTTTTTAGCTATCTGTAAGGGGGTAATTCTTCCCAATGACCACAAGTGTAAGGAGCATTCTTCCCACTGACCATCACACTAATGTATCATAAGTTGTAGATATAGGACTTTTTAGCAGGGGTTCCCTGAGACTGGAAAGTTATTTCAAGGGTTCCTCTTTCCAAACATATTATATACTCCTGGAGTAAAAAATCTAACAACATATTATTATTTATGGTATTAAGGTTTGAACATGCAGACACAGATTTAGTCGTTGTGATATATAACCAGTGTTAATTTTGACGTCAAATTTCGATTTAGTTTTAATCATAGTCCTTTGACTAAAATGCCATTTTAGTTTTACTCGTATTTTAATATTAGTAGTATTATAGTAGTTTAAAATAGTGTTAATTTCGTCAACAAAAAATACACTTTATTGGGACACCTGCCTTTACACGCACATGCACTTTAATGGCATCCCTGTCTTAGTCCGTATTGAGTTGGCCCACCCTTTGAAGCTATAACAGCTTCAACTCTTCTAGGAAGGCTGTCCACAAGGTTTAGGAGTGTGTCTATGGGAATGTTTGACCATTCTTCCAGAAGCGCATTTGTGAGGTCAGGCACTGATGTTGGACGAAAAGGCCTGGCTCGCAGTCTCCGCTCCAATTCATCCTAAAGGTGTTCTATCAGCTTGAGGTCCGGACTCTGTGCAGGCCAGTCAAGTTCCTCCACCCTAAACTTGCTCACCCACACTATATTGCCAAAAATCAATTGGTGGAGGGGGGGATTATGATGTGGGGTTGGTCTTGGCCCCTTGGGTCCAGTGAAGGGAACTCTTAAGGCATTTTGGACAATTTCATGCTCCCAACTTTGTGGGAACAGTTTGATAATGGCCTCCTTTCTGTTCCAACATGACTGCGCACCAATGCACAAAGCAAGGTCCATAAAGACATGGACGAGTTTGGGGTGAAGGAACTTGACTGGCCAGCACAGAGTCCTGACCTCAACCCGATAGAACACCTTTGGCATGAATTAAAGCGGCCTTCTCGTCCAATACCAGTGCCTGAACTCACAAATGCACTTCTGGAAGAATGGTCAAACATTCCCATAGACACACTCCTAATCCTCGTGGACAGCCTTCCCAGAAGAGTTGAAGCTTTTATAGCTGCAAAGGGTGGACCAACTCAATATTTTTGGCAATATAGTGTATTTTAGTTGACGAAACAAACACTGCATGGGCCATACCGGTTTTGAAGGAGCAACAACTCATAGACTTGATTTAAGCATTGCTCCTGCAGTACAGGTACAACCTATTGAACGCTAGGTGTGATTATTACAGCACTAGATTTTTCCTTGTATAAGCTTTAACAGGTTAATATCATTTCAAAATTCATTTAAAATATTAATCTACAGATTTCTTTTAAACAACACCTGAGAATCCTGCTATAAAGGTCACTTCCTGTTATCAGTGACAACACTGGTCTTTATCTTTCAGTTGTGCTCCTGTGTTGACACCCTGTCTCTATAGACTGCACTGGAAATGCCTCATACTCAGTTCTGACGGGCCAATCCCTTGACACCCCTTGTCTACATTACAATAATGAAGGTGAAAATAAATGAGCGCATTACCGTCCCATTCACTAAACACAAACCGTCTGTGCTGTGCGCACTGGGAAACGCTTTGAGGCGCTCTCCGTCGTGAGAATCGGAGAAACCATTTCCTAAAATTATCTCAATTGCTGTCATTAACACCAAAGTGAAGTATGTGATGTTTTGAAACAATTGTCTGGTGAACAGGAAGTGAGAGCGAGTGAAGGAGGGGGGGCTGGACGGAGTCTGAAAATCTGCAGGTGCAGGAAGGAGATCCAGCGCCAGCACAGGCTGCGCTACACCTGGCAAGGTCACAACCACAGCTGTGCCACCGAGGGACGATAATTATTCCCACGGGGCCCGGGGTCGGCTATGCTCCTAATTGTCCCTTGCAAGTCTGAGGCTTTAATGTGACTATTTTTCAGCAAGTGACAACGAGTTGGGGCAGAGGTTAAAGAACTGTTTTAAATAAGTAGAACTTAAGAACAATTCTGTGGGGATTTTCCAAGCTGAGAGGGCATGAAAATAATGACATCACCTCGATCTTCCTTCATAGACCCTCAGAATATTTTGTTTGAACTTAAAAAGTAAAGTGTTACTAAACCCACAATAGTAAAATCAGTCTGTATATGCAGTAAAGCATGCTTGTTAGGCCCCTTTCACACTGTCGGACCGCTCAGGTCCGCCTGTCAGTTTTGTCGGTGGACCTGAACGGGCGCTCCATGCTAGTCTATGGAGCGACGGATGTCAGCGGTGACATGTCAACTGACATCCGACCCGGTCCGATCCGCTAAAATCAGACCGATGCCCCTACATTCGCATCCGTCCCTGGCGTATCGGATCGGGTGCGATCTGATGAAAACGGACATACTGTCTGTTTTCGTCCGATCTTTCCATAGTTAACCAGCGGTGATCAACAAGCCCCTTCCCGCTCAGTGAGCAGAGAGGGACCTGTCATCCCCCGGCTCAGCGGAGATCAACAGAGAGATCTCCCGTTGAGTTGGCGGACAGGGGCGGACTCCGAGGCAGCGGATCCGCCTCGTGAGGATGATGCCTTATACTCATTCCTTGATGAACCTGTATAAAAATACTGTCTTGCTGTGTCGCAAGTCCTTATCCATAGTTTCCAGACACTGCACTGATGGTGGCCAACAAGCCTGGAACAGCTATCTGCAGTCTGGAATGCAGTGCCTTGAAAAAGTATTCATACCCCTTGAAATTTCCCACATTTTGTCATGTTAAAACCAAAAACTTAAATGTATTTTATTGGGATTTTATGTGGTAGACCAACACAAAGTGGCACATAATTGTAAAGTGGAAGGAAAATGATGGAGGTGCCGCCATCTTTGGTAAGGGAATCAGGAAGTGATCACAGCCTGGTTCCTTACTGCGCGTGCGCGATTCCACTGGTCCCTGCTGTCTTCTGGGACCTGTGTGTCTCCCAGAAGACAGCAGGGGGGGGGGGGGGCGGAGGAGGCGCCGGACATGGCGTAGATATCTGCGGATACTGCGGCTATCTATGCCCAGAAGTGGGAGCAAATACCCGGATTAGACAGGTATCTGCTCCCCCCCCCGAAAGGTGCCAAATGTGACACCGGAGCGGGGGGAGGATTCCGAAAAGCGGAAGTTCCATTTTTGGGTGGAACTCCGCTTTAAATGCACTTTTTGTGTGCTTTTCACATTTTTTTGTTCACTGGCGTTTTGTTTTTGTGTTTTGTTTTTTGAGTTAAAAAAAATTAAAAAATCTGCCTCTTATATGAGTAATCATCGAGACTAATGACCTTTTCAGCTATCTATAAGGGGGAGAGTCCTCCTACTGACCACAGGTGTAAGAAGCATTCTTCCTATTGACCATCACACTAATGTACCGTTGAGCTGTAGATAAAGTGAGGGTTCCTTAAAGCGGGGTTCCACACAAATTTTGAACAATATCTGTATGTATTCTCTTCCTTGCCTAGATGCTGACATGCCATTTAAAAAAATTTAAATTGCCGTAATTACCTTTTATTTTTCTATTCTTCTTTGCACTTCCTGGTTCTCCTCCCGTGGGAGTAGGCGTGTTTCTAGCCTCTCCCAGACTCCTGGGAGCTAGTCTCAGGCTTCCCAGGATGCCACTGAGCATGTGCGGGAACGAGCGGTGAATGCTGGGAGCACAGCATTCACCACATCCAGGAAATAAATGCTTGTGGGCTTCAAATGCCCACAATGAAGATGGAAACCGCCTGCAGTGAATAATATAAGTTATTTTTTCCGACGAAATCTGACACAGGCGGACATATTACACACAATATGCGAGTATGTAATGCTGAGAAGAAAAGTTTGTGAATGAACTAAAAAAAAAAAAAAAACGATAGATAGGTGGACCCCCGCTTTAAGATCTCTATTTCAGGGGTTAGAACTTAATTTCAAGGGTTCCTCCAAGGTTAAGAAAGGCTGGAGTATACTGGAGTATACTGTCAAGTTGTCATTAAAATACAGACAAGTCATCCACAAATTTCGGGCCACCTTCTCCACCCCAGCAATAAATCAGTTGATGGCTCCAAGGTCATGCTAGGGTACCGTTTTCCCATAAGACAAAGACTGATTGTGCACAGAGAATTATGTACTAATGCAAACAGTTACTCAATCTATTTTTTTTTAAAGGTAATATGATGTGTCCCTATTAAGCTGATAAGCGGGGGGTTACCGCTGACTCTACGGCTGACGTTCCTCTTTTACCTTGGGTGCACAGGGAATATCTCTTCGGTCGGGAAGTCAATATGGTTAAACGTCTGCCGCCAGAAAGTATCTGCCGTATGTTGAAGGATGATGTTCATGAGCTAGTTCAACAAGCCTCTAATGAACTTATCTCCTTCCATGTCATACTATCTTAACTCTATAGCAAAGACAATTTGTACAACCGCAATCGGACCCGAGAAGCGTTTGATCCCGCCACGCCAATAAAAATTCATCTTACTTATCCAGTCTTCGTGGTACAATAAGGGTCCCCAGAAATCCGTGATCTGCCCACAATGCGTATTATAGTGACACAATTTGGCTCGCCACACATTTGCAATTTAATCATTTGACTCGTGACTTTCCGCCAGTCTAACTATTTTTAAACCTGGATTATAGGAGCTGTAAAGGCTGCATTCATCTGGATATGAAGCTCTTTTTACAAGGGCTATTGTATGCAGGATTGCATGATTAGTCTGACGAGCATCAGACAGGACAGATAAAAAAAAAAGAGAGGGGGGGTGAGAATGGATTCAGACAAAAGAGAAGGACGATGTTGCGAAGAATCATTTTATCAAGTGAGTCTAGTTCAATTGATTACTGTGATGTGCAGAATTAGTCTGTTAAAGCGGAATTCCACCCACATTTTTCACTCCTCACCATGCAGCACTAATGTGCATCCTTAAAATGAATTGGCAATTTATTTTTATTTTTTCTGTTCACTTACCTGATTTAGGCCTATATCTAATTTCACTTCCTCCTTTAGCAGCCACGGCCGTGGACTTCATTTCCGCTTGTGCATTGGCTCCTGGGAGATCTTGGTCAGCTTGGCATGGCGCGGCTCCAGTAACATTTAACATTGGTGTCTATGGAAAATCTTGGCGAGCTTGGCATGGCAAGCTGACCAAGACTGCACCGCACTGTACATGTGCGAGATCGGCAGGTGCATGCTGGGTAGCCAGCATGCACAGAATCCAGGGAAGGAGGACACTGTGGCTTCAGATGCCCACACTGGAGACTTCAGATGCCCACACTGGAGATGGCCGCGCTGTGCAGGAACTTAAGAAAATGATGCTGCACAAATAAGATAGACTCCCAAAGGTTGGCGTGTAAATTGCCATCATCCCTCAAAATTTAAAGAGAAAAAGAAAAACCTCGAAAATGGGATTTTATGGACAATTATTGAAAAAATATATAAAGAAATTTTTAATAAAGTATTACATTTATTAGTACAAAAGATTTTTAAAACAAATGGATTTAACAGAGACAATCACATACATAACAATGATATTATGTTCAGAATTTAATAGAGGTGGCAAAAATCCCACTACATAAATGAGCATCATCCATGAGTGAGAGTCCAACGCGTTTCGAAATATGCAAATACAGTCTTCATTCGGGACAATTTGCCACTTACACTGAAATGTAAAATACAGTATAAATACATAGAATATACAAGGGATATCATAACATGAAATTGGTTGGGTGTATGTACAACACCTGTCAGAATATTTGAAAAACTTACATGTCAATAATACATTGATTTGAATAGAAATTCCTCCATACCATCAATCGTCCAGAAAGCCTGCGTTAGCCTTTCAACATACAAGGGAACCCAAGGATGTGAATATCCAACAGGGGTGTCAAAGTATGATAAAGCCTTTAAACCCATTGGCCAACAGAAAAAAGGAGAAGAAACAGGAAACCTATAAAAAAAATATATATATATATATACTGTATATATATATATATATATATATATATATATATATATATATATATATATATATATATATAATATACATGATAGCCTATAACGTATATGAACATAGGGTGAATTATTATGACATGTAAGTTTTTCGAATATTCTGATAGGTGTTGTACATACACCCAACCAATTTCATGTTATGATATCCCTTGTATGTTCTATGTATTTATACTGTATTTTACATTTCAGAAGTGGCAAATTGTCCCTGATGAAGATTGTATTTGCATATTTCGAAACGCGTTGGCCTCTCACTCATGGATGATGCTCACTTATGTAGTGGGATTTTAGCCACCTCTGTTAATGCTGAACATAATATCATTGTTATGTATGTGATTGTCTCTGTTTAAATCCGTTTTTTTTTTTTTTTAAATCTTTTGTACTAATAAATTTAATATTTTATTAAAAATGTCTTTATATATTTTTTCAATAATTGCCCATAAAATCCCGAGATTTTTCTTTTTCTCTTTAAATGATGCTGCACAAATAGAAAACTGGCCATAGTTTACAGCATACCTTTGTTACATTGCACGAGGCACAAGTATTCTAGGGGTATTTTTATCTTAAAGTGGGAGTCCGGCGACCAATCTTTTTTTTTTTTCATAGGTCATTGAGACACTTTACTAATAATCCTGCTAGGTACTGGTATGACTTCCAATAATGTCATGACGTCAAGATGTAGCTTGGATTTTATGACATAGGGGCAGCTAGGCAGGGCTGCCGTTAGAAATCACTGGGCCCCATACAGCCTACCTGACAGGAACCCTCCACCCCCCCCCTCCCCCACCTCTTAAAATATCAAAACAATATTTTCACTAAAAATTTTAAATTAGTGCTGCACCGAAATGAAAATTCTGGAGCCGAAACCGAAAATTCAGGATGCATTTGGCCGAAGCGGTAATTGACAGGTTTTAATAAATATATATATATTTTTTATAAATAATTGTATTAGATTTGACTTTTTAATTAATATCATGAATTGAAATGAATATGAATTTATTGTCGGCACCTTTTGAAGCGGTGTTAAAAATCCTGCTCGCTGCATTTTTGGTGCATATTTGGTCAGTTAACCGGTTTTCGAGCGACCCACGTACATTTACTGCGGTGGGGAGGCCGCTCTGCGCAGAATCGCATACTGGTACGTGATCCTGCACTTCCGGGTCAGGGGCATGCATGAACGCCGCGGGCGACCCTCTGACTCTGTGATTGAACACAGCGGGAGCCAATCAGCGGGTCAGGCGGACTCGATGTCTGCCGGGACCCGTCGATCCTTGAGGACACAAGCAAAATGGCAGTCTGCCTGTGTAAACAAGGCAGATTGTTGTTCTGTCAGAGGGGAAGGTACTAATCCTGAGCTATGCTGGAATACAGATCTTTCCCCTTCCCTAGTCAAAGCACCTCCCCCGCAGTTAGTAAGCACAACTTAGGCACACGTTTTACCCTTTGATCGCCCCTGATGTTAACCGCTTCCCTGCTAGTGTCATTAGTACAGTGACAGTGCATATTTTTTAGCAATGATCACTGTATTAGTGTCACTGGTCCCTAAAATAAGTGTCCGATCTGTCCGCCGCAATGTCGCAGTCCCGCTAAAAATCTCTGATCACCGCCATTATTAGTAAATAAAAATAATAATAATAAAAATGCCATAAATCTATTCCCTATTTTGTACACGCTATAACTTTTGCGCAAACCAATCAATATACGCTTATTGGGATTTTTTTTAATTAAAAATATGTGGCAGAATACATATTGGCCTAAACTGATTAAAAAAATCAAATTTTTTTCAAAAAATTTTTATTGGGTGTGTTTTATAGCAGACAGTAAAAAATATTGTGTTTTTTTTTTTTTTTTTTCAAAATTGTCTGTGTTTTTTGTTTATAGCGCAAAAATTAAAAAACCACGGAGCTGCTCAAATACCATTTGATGGGAAAAAAAGGACCTCAATTTAGATGTCTGATTTGTCCGCCGCAATATCACAGTCCCGCTATAAGTCGCTAAAAGCTGCCATTACTAGTAAAACAAATAAATGAATAATTAAAAATATCCTATAGTTTTTAGACGCTATAACTTTTGCGCAAACCAATCATTATACGCTTACTGGCATTTTTTTTTTATCAAAAATATGTAGCAGAATACATATTGGCCTAAACTGATGAAGAAATTAGATTTTTAAAATTTTTTTTTATTGGATATGTTTTATAGCAGAAAGTAAAAATGATGGTTTTTGTTTTTTTTCTACAATTGTCAGTATTTTTTTTGTTTATAACGCAAAAAATAAAAAAATAAAACGCAGAGGTGATCAAATACCACCAAAAGAAAGCTCTATTTGTGGGGGGGGGGGGGGGGGGGGAGGACAAAAATTGTATTTTGGTACAGCATCACACGACCGCACAATTGTCACTTAAAGTAACGCAGTTGCAAAAAATGGCCTGGTCATGAAAGGGGGGTAAACCTTTTTTCCGGAGCTGAACTGGTTAAAAAAACCGCACCAAAAAAATGCACCTCCCCATTGAAATGCACTAAAACAACAGCAAGAATGCATCAAAAATGGACCCGCGTTGCGTTTCTGATGCATTTTTGAGTCACATGACCTATGGAAAACACACCAATAAGCACGATAAAATCGCGGGGTTTCGGCAGCCATTATCGGCACCTTTTTTTATTTTTCGCCACAGCGATGAAAACCCTATTTTTGGTAGATAACTTTTGAAGCGGCTGAAATTTCGGTGCATCACTACTAAAAGATACATTAAAATCATTTTTAGCAGACACAACCATAACATAACTTACACAATTCCTGCTAAATCTAAGAAATAAACTGCATTGAGTGTATAAATGGAGGTCTTGGGGCTCATTCACATGGGTGCTGTGACCTGCACAGTGTGAATCTGTGTTTTTTTTTGTTTTTTTTTTAATGTGGCTTTTGCTCTGTGTAGGCAGCCTATGTTAAGCTAAGGGGACGTAGCAGCTGTATGAACACAGCCGCAGGTCCTAATTTGACAGGCGTGTGGATGCAGGTGTATGGCCCCAAACCCGGACAGCATGAATTCGGGGCCACTCACTCGCATCTGCAGACTTATCAAATTAGCACCTGTGGCTGTGTTCATACAGCCACTGATTCTCATAGAAGAACAGGCGGCTCCAGCCGCACAAACCAACCGCTCATTCACACTGTATGGGCCAGAGAACCCATGTAAATGAGCCCTTACTTTTTTCAATTATTTTTTACAATTTGTTATTTAAAAAAAAAAAAATTGAATTATTCTTTACAGACCACTGACATCTCTCCTTTGAAACAGAGAAAGGACACGGATTCTTCAATTCCTTTTTCTGTACCCTTAGCTGCACTGAAGATGAATGAACAGGACACAGAGGCTCCTCCCCCATTCATAAACAGAAAATACAGTTTACTTTTTCCACTATTTTTTTTCCTTTACTTTTATCTCTATTTTCACCTGCTGATCTGACAAGCAAGTCTGTTGTTTTTCAACAGAACAAGCTGTCTCTTTTAGAGGGCTGAGAGGCAAACCATTAACCACCAACAGAGGTGCTTACAATGATCAGCTTTCATTTATTCATGTAAAAGCTTTATCCCAAAAGGAAAAAAAAAAAACTGCTGTAACTGCAGTGTGAGCAGTTTGATTGTTTTTTTTTAGAACAAAGCAAGGTGCATAAAGACATGGATGAGGGAGTTTAGGGTGGAGGAACTTGTCTGGCCTGCACAGAGTCCTGACCTCAACCTGATAGAACACCTTTAGCGTGAATTAGAGCGGAGACTGTGAGCCAGGCCTTCTCGTCCAACATCAGTGCCTGACCTCACAAATGCGCTTCTGGAAGAATGGTCAAACATTCCCATAGACACACTCCTAAACCTTGTGGACAGCCTTCCCAGAAGAGTTGAAGCTGTTATGGCTGTAAAGGGTGGGCCAACTCAATATTGAACCCTACGGACTAAGAGTGGGATGCCATTAAAGTTCATGTGCGTGTAAAGGGAGGCGTCCCAATACTTTCGGCAATATAGTATATACCTCAGAACAGAATTTATACAGAGAATGCAGACTCCATGAGTGTGTCACTAATTACTCTGGTATGTCATTTTATTCGGCAGTAATGGGTTATTTAAAGGTGATTGTCTTTTAGTGTGGTCATAATCCACGGTCATCTACAAAAGAATTCCCCATTTTAGTAAAGCTCTCCATTGCTATGTAGCTGAGTAAGTGATTAGTTTATGTTTCCACCTATTCCATGCTGAAAAAAGCCGCAATGCCGCGTCCTTCAATGGATTACTCAACAGGAAGTCAATATGTCACCAATGACAACTTTATCCTAAAGATCTCGAGCTCTGGAAAAACACTCCCCAATCACATAAATTTCAGTAAATGTCACAAAAGATTATTTTGTTCCACTCTGTAGTCTAACCTAGGGGGTCTTTTTTTGTCTATAAACCGAAAAATTAAATTCCGTCCAAAACACATCTACACTATAGTTTGCAATCTTATCCTCATTTTCTGTGAGAAATGTAGTACATACCAGGGGATCCTGCCAGTTTCAGCTGTCTCACTGCACTTCCTGTAATAGGGTGACAACTAGTGGTGCACTGAAATTAAAATTTCCAGCGTCGAAACTAACACCGAAAATTCAGGCTGAAAACTGAAACAGACAGTTTAAAAAAAAAATGTAATATTTAATTTAATGTGGTTGGCACTTTTTCATTGAAGTAAATGGGACGCGATTTTGCATTGAAGTCAATAGGGGGCGTTTTTGCATTGAAGTCAATGGGAAGAGGGCAGTGCCAGAGGGTGTGTTGCTAAAGCTATTTTAGTCATTTTGTATAGCATAAATATAAGATTTTAGATTCATTTTAGTTCATTTTTTTTTAGTAGCTAGGCTTCCCTTATTCATATGCTAATGAACTTGTTGGACTGGTGCATGAGCACAGGACAGGAAGTGGTCCTAGAAGAGGACTCCATCAAAAGGAAGAACCAAGCTAAGAAACTAGAGTATTCCTATTGCATACATATTGCTAGGGATAGATAGCTTGTGCATGTGTACAGTATATTGTATGTACATTTTGTGATACTCTGTATGTTGTGTATTGTTATTCCTGCAGGTGAGTACAGCATTTTTTGTTTAGTAAAGCAAAGTGACATACAGTGATATTCAGAGGTTTTTTGTGCTTCCTTGCTTTTACCACAAGGTAGCCTTAAAAGACAAAGCAAAACAGAGGATGGGGATAGGGTTAGTAATAATGCCGTTCCTGTACCCCTCCCCCAGGCCAGCCTTCACTAGATGGTGGACCCTCAGTCCATCATTCTGCTGTGCTGGATCCTAACTAAGCTTCATCCAATGATGGGGAATACAGAATACTTTATTAATCCCAAAGGGAAATTGTTACGACACAGACACACTTAACAAGACAACACAAGATCACAATAGACTGAACAAGATGCAAAAACACAACACAATTACCAACAGCCATTAACACCAAATAAAGTTAAAACTACACTACAAATAAAACATCCATACAATTAAAATACAACATAGAATAAATAACACAAATTAAAATAACAGGCAAACTACCCAATACAAATAATACACCACTTTCTATAACACCACCCAAGATAATAACCAACACAAAACCAACATACCAATCTGATGCACGGTGCATTCTGATGGGGACACATTATGTAAGGGAGCACTCTGATGGGGACACCTGATGTATGAGGGCACTCTGATGGGGGCAACTGTTTAATGAGGGGATTCTGATTGGGGTTCCTGTTTTATAGTGTTACTCTGATAGGGGCACCTGATGTATGGGGGGCACTCTGATAGGGGCACCTGATGTATGGGGGGCACTCTGATGGGGACACCTGATGTAAGGGGGCACTCTGATGGGGACACCTGATGTAAGGGGGCACTCTGATGGGGACACCTGATGTAAGGGGGCACTCTGATGGGGACACCTGATGTAAGGGGGCACTCTGATGGGGACACCTGATGTATGGGGGCACTCTGATGGGGACACCTGATGTAAGGGGGCACTCTGATGGGGACACCTGATGTAAGGGGGCACTCTGATGGGGACACCTGATGTAAGGGGGCACTCTGATGGGGACACCTGATGTAAGGGGGCACTCTGATGGGGACACCTGATGTAAGGGGGCACTCTGATGGGGACACCTGATGTAAGGGGGCACTCTGATGGAGACACCTGATGTAAGGGGGCACTCTGATGGGGACACCTGATGTAAGGGGGCACTCTGATGGGGACACCTGATGTAAGGGGCACTCTGATGGGGGCAATCAATCTAAGAGGTACTCTGATGAAGACTCCTTATGTAAGGTGGTTCTATTATCTTCTACTTGAAAGTGGATGTGATAGTCCTACTTTTTGTTGTATTAAAGAGAGATTCGGACCTCAGCTGGAAAAAAATTTCAGCGACCGGACCTCCTTGAATTTAAATTCCTTACCCCTGCCCTAGACATAACCAACATTAACTCTTGCAACGCAGGGGGAGCCCCACTACAAGGGTAGATAGTTTCCAATTCCTGGAGTTGGACTTTAAGCAGTTCTTTACCAGCTCCTCACTTGTAACGGACTGGGAAACCGAGGGGCCGACTTTGGTGGAATGAGCAATAAGAAATGTTTTCCCCCCATGGGAATACGGTCTCAAATATGTGTTTACCCTGCTCTGCTCTTGCTGTACAATCCAAGCTTCTGATGCTAATGTACGAGGTCATAAAACATGCCGAAACACTTGGTGAAAAAAGGAAATGAGGAGGAAACGTCTAAGCCCTAATGTGCACAGAAGACCACAGACCAATCAGCCGGCAGTTATCCACTCACTTATCATTAGAGCGGGACGGATAATCTCTCTGCTCGCTGAACAGATACATGATGCAGAAGTAACGCAACTGAATGAACAATATCCCCACAAGTGACAATGTTATGGGGAACTCAGGTGCTCCTCAGACGCAGGACACAGATTTTACAGCTCATGAAAGGTGCCGCATTTGAATTGCCTAGAGGAGCGTCAGAGAAAATGTTTTTCGTAGAGAACGTTACCCACCAGTAAACTGTAATGAGGAGAATCATGTCCTTGACACCCGTATGACACTAATGCTAAGAATGACAGGGATTAGTTAAAGCTACTACCTGAAAACCTAAATCAAATGTGTATTAGATTGTAAGCTCTTAAGAACAGAGCCCTCCTAAGCTTCCTGTATTGAACTGTATTCTAATTGTCTGTCTCCCTTTAAGCGCTGCACAAATTGTTGGCACTACAACACTATGACCACCCACCTAATATTGAGTAGGTCCCCCATTTAGTCGCTGAAACAACCTTGACCCATCAAGGGGTGGACTCCACTAGACCTCTGAAGGTGTGCTGTGGTATTTGGCACCAAGTCGTCAGTAGCAGATCCTTCAAATCCTGTGTAAGTTGTGAGGCGAGGCCTCCATGGATCGGACTTGTTTTTTCCAGCACATCCCACAGATTGAGGTCTGGAGTATTTGGAGGCTAAGTCAACACCTCAAACTCATTGTGTGTTTGGAGGTGATGGGATTTTTTAGGTGCATGTTCAATAAGTCATGAAAATACTATTAAAATATATACATTTTATTAATAACCATTAAAAGGTAAGTATTTAATAAAAACAACGCAAATGCTCTGCATTGAACTCTAATGGCATCCCCCCTCCCCCACCTTTAAAAAAAATAAATAAATAAAAAATATATATATATATATATATATTTATTATATTTTCAAAAGTATTGGGAGGCCTGCCTTTACACGCACATGAACTTTAATTGCATCCCAGTCTTAGTCCGTAGGGTTCAATATTGAGTTGGCCCACTTTTATAGCTATAACAGCTTCAACTCTTCTGGGAAGGCTGTCCACAAGGTTTAGGAGTGTGTCCATGGGATGGTTTGATCATTCTTCCAGAAGCGCATTTATGAGGTCAGGCACTGATGTGGGACGAGAAGGCCTGGCTCGCAGTCTCAGTTTTAATTCATCCCAAAGGTGTTCTATTGTGTTGAGGCCAGGACTCTGTGCAGGCAAGTTAAGTGCCTCCACCTCAAACTCGCTCATCCATGTCTTTATGGTCCTTGCTTTGTGCACTGGTGCGCAGTCATGTTGGAACAGGAAGGGGCCATCCCCAAACTGTTCCCACAAAGTTGGGAGCATAAAATCATCCAAAATGTCTTGGTATGCTGACGCCTTAAGAGTTCCCTTCACTGGAACTAAGGGGCCAAGCCCAACCCCTGAAAAACAGCCCCAAACCATAATCCCCCCCTCCACCAAATCATTTGGACCAGCGCACAAAGCAAGGTCCATAAAGACATGAATGAGCGAGTTTGGGATAGAGGAACTTGACTGGCCCCACCCTTTAACCCGTAGGGTTCAACTGAATATTGAACCCTACAGACTAAGACTGGGATGCCATTAAAGTTCCTGTGCTTGCAAAGGCAGGAGTCCCAATACTTTTGGTAATATAGTGTACAAAGTTATGGACCCTGCTTTAGTCTTCATGAGGTCAGGACCCTGGACTACTGGAGCATGCAGAAGAAGCAGTTGCGAGGTCCAGCCTAGTGGCAAGGAGGAGAAGAGGATCGGTCCTGTAAATCACCATTTTTTTTTGTTCCTCTCTCTAGACCAGGGGTCCCCAAACTTTTCGGTAGAAGGAGCCGTGATTGGACACTGGGTGTCATATGAACTGTGCCACGCTCCTCAGGAATAATAGGAAGTAACAGAACAAATCAAAGCATAAAAACACTCCGCCATTGTTCGCCCTATACTTTTGGTCGACAAGAGGACATCTTCAGGGGATAGGACACTGGGTGTGGACTATATATGCACACTTTTTTTTAATCATTTTCTTTATTGGTGGATGATGTATGCAGATTTTTTAAATTTCTTGACAATTATATGTTGTTTACGATTATTGACATGCTTTAAAAGATATTGTACACCTTTTTGAGCTCCAAGATGAGCAATCAACCCCTGCAGTACAAGGGGCTATTCTTTAGTGGCCCCGAGTTTTGTTCTAACACAGCCCATTGCAGTCAATGACTTACCATAAAGATGCCCACGGGCAGGGGCGTTGCTAGGTCTGCAAAAGATCTGGGGCTAGAGCCCATACCAGTGATCACCAACCTTTTTGCAGGCCTGCGGGTGGCACGCCGGTGGTAAGCCATGTTTCGCGGGCAATGGCTGGTGTTGATGCTTCAATCATCATGGCACCATGGTTTATATGGTGTCAGGGTGATTGAAGCGCTGGTTAAGCAGGGACCCTGCGGCAAGAGACTCGGGGCTATGGGCCCGAGACTCGGGGCCCCAGATTCGGGGCTATAGCCCCAATAGCCACCCCCTAGCAACGCCCCTGCCCACGGGTGTACAATCATATCTTCTGACTTTCATCTATAGCATTAGTTCACCAGCTCAGGCCTCTACTACTTCTTTCCAAGGTCATTAAAACACATTGAAAGTATTTTTTTTTTTTTAAACGAGGAAGTGAAAAGGAAACGTCTAACCCCCCCAATGTACACAGGAGACCACAGACCGCTCAAGCCTGTGCAGACTTTACCCTTCTATGGAATACTCAGCCATCAAAGGTTGCTCAGAATTCTTTATGGAAGTAATCTGTGGGCCAAGACAGACTGAAGCTTTGCGGGATAGAGGAATCCGATCAGTTGCTTTTAATGAAATTTAAAAGAAAAAAAAAAAAAAGCCACAAACAGGATGCAGGCACATTAAGAGACAACATTGACCCGGCAATGGAATGCGAACTTCAGTTCACATGAGCTGTCATACTGACCCCCCCCCCCTCCTCCCCACCTCGCTTCTTGTTAACAGTAAAATCAGCAATGGATATGTGGGCACTCGCCACCCCCCTCCCCGTCCAAAAACAAATACACAGGCAAAGAAAATCAAACTATAGTCTGACTAAGCTTCCCTAATAGTCTAAACTTCCCCTTTATGACCCCCAAAGACTGTGCGGTACATCCGAAACCCCTTCCTCACTGTACCGGCGTACAGCTGTTTCCATAAAATGTGCGAATTACAGCCATGTGTATAAACGGTCTACAGAAAATAGCTGGTGTGCACACAAAGCCAGACTGGTCTTTGATGTGAAATGCAATTTAATGTATATCCAACGAAGATAATGTATATCTACACTCACCGGCCACTTTATTAGGTACATCTGTTCAATTGCTTGGTAACACAAATTGCTAAACAGCCAATCACATGGCAGCAACTCAGTGCATTTGGGCATCTAGATGTGGTGAAGACAACTTGCTGAATGTCAAACCGAACATCAGAATGGGGAAGAAAGGGGATTTCAGTGACTCTGAACGTGGCGTGGTTGTTGGTGCCAGACGGGCTGGTCTGAGTATTTCAAAAACTGCCAGTCTTCTGGGGTTTTCACGCACAACCATCTCTCGGGTTTACAGAGAATGGTCCGAAAAAGAGAAAATATCCAGTGAGCGGCAGTTGTGTGGAGGAAAATGCCTTATTGATGTCAGAGGAGAATGGGCAGACTGGTTCGAGATGATAGAAAGGCAACAGTAACTCAAATAACCAATTGTTACAACCAAGGTATGCAGAACACCATCTCTGAATGCACAACACATCGAACCTTGAAGCAAATAGGTTACAGCAGCAGAAGACCACACCGGGTGCCACTCCTGTCAGCTAAGAACAGGAAACTGAGGCTACAATTCGCACAGGATCACCAGAATTGGACAATAGAAGATTGGAAAAACCTTGCCTGGTCTGATGAGTCTGGATTTCAGCTGCGACATTCAGATGGTCGGGTCAGAATTTGGAGTAAACAATATGAAAGCACGGATCCATCCTGCCTTGTATCAGCAGTTCAGGCTGGTGGTGGTGTAATGGTGGGGGGGATATTTTCTTCTTCTTTTCTCTAGTACCAACTGAGCATCATTTAAACGCCACGGCCTACCTGAGTATTGTTGCTGACCATGTCCATCCCTTTATGACTACAGTGTCCCCATCTTCTGATGGCTCCTTCCAGCAGGATAATGCACCATGTCACAAAGCTCCAATCATCTCACCACTGGATAACGAGGTCTCTGTACTCCAATGGCCTCCACACTCACCACATCTCATCCAATAGAGCACCTTTGGGATGTAGTGGAATGGGAGATTTGCATCATGGATGTGTAGCCGACAAATCTGCAGTAACTGCGTGATGTTATCATATCACTATTCTGAGGAATGTTTCCAACACCTTGTTGAATCGATGCCACAAAGAATTAAGGCAGTTCTGAGGGCAAAAGGGGGTCCAACCCGGTACGAGCAAGGTGTACCTAATAGTGGCTGGTGAGTGTATATCTAAAGCTATTTCATTTTGAAAAAACTAAGCAAGGGTTAACCCTTTTGCAGCTAAAAAACATAACAACAAGGCGCAAAACACATTGAGTACCATATAAAAGTTAATGTAAACATTTATTGAAATAAAATGCACTCACAAAAGTGAGGACATGGGGATAGACGTGAACTGTGTTACATTTTGATGGGTGCCTCAAGCTGTCAAACCGCTAAACACGAGAGCCTGGACTGACATCTTGAGGCAGCAGTTCTCATTCATCGGACTGTGTCACAGAACACTTCTATCCCCTTGTCTGTGGCCAAGGCTGGGGTGTATGGATCTCACTCTACTCTTCCTGGTTCAGATTAGATCCATGGTTGCTCACCCAAGCCCAGTCACTTTTGTGAGTGCACTTTATTTCAATAAATGTTTACATCAACATTGATATGCTACACATGGGGGGGGGATTTACCAAAACTGGTGGACGCCGAATCTGGTGCAGCTGTGCACAGTAGCCAATCAGCGTCTAACTTCAACTTGTTCATTTAATCGCTTGCCGCGGTTATTCTACTGTGAACAGGCGGCAGCTGCAGACTAAGAGTCTTCTCCGTATGTCGCCTAGCACATGCACACTAACGTGCTCCCTGGGATGTGCAGTGGCACGATCCCATGACCACTGTGTCCGGTATACACCACGGATCACAGTGCTCAGTACCCAGCTGCTCGCATCATGGGATTACTATGACCAATCATAGCAATCACACATTATGTAAGCAAACCGTCATGAATGGCTTTCATTCATGAACAGCTTGCTTACTGTTGTGATGCTGTAATAGGCCCACAGCTATCACATGGTACCTGGCACCCTGTACCATGTGATTAGCTGTAGCCAATCACAACAACACGTCAGTAACAAATGTGTCATGAAGTCATGAATGGGCAGTTAAAGCTCTTGCTTTTAATAGTGATCATCACTGTTTTAAGCAATAACAGTGTAAAAAAAAAATCCCTGATCATCCCATCTATGGTGACACTGAACTACCCTGATGAAGGTATGTAAAAAAAATATTTAAAAATGTAATTAAAATGTATTCATTTTTTATTTTACACTTACCGTACATACTCGAGTATAAGCTGAGTTTTTCAGCACATTTTTTTGTGCTGAAAATGCCCCCCTCGCTTATACTCGAGTCAAGCACTTTTCTGTAACAGAGAATGACATTTTCCAAACCGAATTTGGGGCCCCGTATCTCAGGACCACCAAGTGTCCCCGAGATACGGGGCCCCAAAGTCGGTCAACTGTGTCCATCTGCAGCAATGTCATTTCGGGACCCTTTGGGTCCAGAGACCCCAAATTTTGGCTGCAGCTAGGGGGCATCTAGGAACCCTTAACTACCAAGTTTGAAGTTCGGGGGACCTATGGTTGCAAATGGGCACAGTGAGGCTGCAAATGGCCATTGTTGACCCTCTTTTCCACTTACAGTAGCTGCATATTTCTCACCCTAGGCTTATACTCGAGTCAATAAGTTTTCCCAGTTTTTTGTGGTAAAATTAGGTGCCTCGGCTTATATTCGGGTCGGCTTATACTCGAGTATATACGGTATTCTGTCATCAGTCGGTATCCCTGATCACTGCCACACCAGCCATTTGATGCCGCTGTACTGCACCAGTGACAGCAAGCATAAAAAAAAAAAAAAAAAATGTATTTAATTTCTTTGTTTTCCCAAAAAATTGTGACAAAAAAAAAAATACAAGTTTAAAAAAACTCATTGCCATGCCTCTTACTAAATACTTTGGACTGTCCAAAAAGGTCTAATTTTTACTAAAGAAATGTAGCAGAATAAATTTTGCCTGAAATTTATGAAGAAAGGGTATTTGCAAAACTTTATCACAGAAACAAAGAAAACCATGTTTCTTTTTGATATTTTAGCATTTTTTCATTTATATAGCAAAAAAAAAAAAAAAAAACCACAGCGGTGATTTAATACCACTAAAAGAAGGCTCTATTTGTCTCATAAAATAATAAAAAATGTCCTATGGGTACAGTGTTGCAAGACTGAGTAATTGTCAAAGTGTGACAGCGATGAAAGCTGAAAATTGGCCTGGTCAGGAAGGGGGACTACAAGACCTGGAGAGCGTGGTTCTCCTTTATTTATTCGTGATTTTAAATCTCTGATGGGTACCCGAGAGTCCTCCTTTACTTATGTTTAACCAATTAGAGTTTCTTGGTATCTACATCCACCTTTTGCTATAAGACCTACAGGGTTCTCTTTTTGCTTCATATGGCCACTCTTCCACGACCTAGTTGAGTTACTTTTCCCTCTTTCGATATATGACGGATTACATTTTACATTTGTTTTGTAAAATTACTAGCCTTACACTATTTTGCTGTAAGCCATGGATTATTATGTTGCATTATACAAGAACAATGTATCACAAATTTTGAGATGTAAGTTTATTTTCTCTATGTATTTGTTTGACCCATTTCTTCGGGTTTTTCATCCTTGTTCTTTTCTGTTCATGTACCTCTCTTTACTTTTGTACTTATTATAAAATCAATAAAAAAAATTTTATTGGGAAAAAAAAAAAAAGGAAGAGGGTGAGAGTGTCCAGTACTGAAGTGGTTAAAGCAGAACTAATTAACTCCCGTCAGTGTAATGTTTGCCATCTGTGTCCCATTGGGGAAATTTTCTTTCACTTTCTGTCCCATTGCCAAAACAGGAAGTAAGAGACAAGCCCTGGTTGTCACCAGAACTAGCACCCCCATTGGTAGATTTCCCCTCTACTACTGCTCTTCTGACAACCCAAAAATTGGGATTTCATTTCGCCTTCACTATTGGCGATAACGGTAAACAGGACAAATAGAGAGAGTGAATCTCCCTGACAGGGGCACAGACAGCAATAAAAACCTGACAGGGGTTCTAGTCTCTCTCTCTCTACTCCATTCAAAACTATAAAAAAATGCCTTTAGTTATTTTAGCCACTTGACCTCCGGAAGGTTTACCCCCCCTTTATGACCAGGCTATTTTTTGCGATACGGCACTGCGTTGCTTTAACTGACAATTGCGTTGTCTTGCAAGGCTGTACACTCAATAAAATTGATGTCCTTTTTCCCACAAATAGAGCTTTCTTTTGGTGGTATTTGAGCACATCTGTGGTTTTTAATTTTTTTTAATAAACAAAAAAAAGACAGACAATTGTAAAAACACAATATTTTTTACTTTCTGCTATAAAATACACCCAATAACATTTAAAAAAAAAATCTAATTTCTTCATCAGTTTAGGCCAACATTGAAGTCTGCCACATATTTTTGATTAAAAAATCCCAATAAGCGTATATTTATTGGTTTGCGCAAAAGTTATTTATTATTATTATTATTATTTTTTTACTAATAATGGCGGTGATCAGCGATTTTTCGGCAGGACTGCAACATTGCGGCGGACAGATCGGACACTTTTTGGGAAGAGTGACATTATTACGGTGATCAGAGCTAAAAATATGCACTGCCACTGTATAAATGACACTGGCAGGGAAGGGGTTAACATCAGAGGTGACCAAAGGGTTAAGTGTGTTCCCCCAGTGTGTTTACTAACTGTGTGAGGGGACGGTCTGACTGGGTCAACACAAAGATCTGTCTTCCTGCATAGCAGAAAGACAAGATCTCTGTGTCTTCGCCTGACAGAATGGAGATCTGCCTTGTTTACATCAGCAGATCCCCATTCTGTCTCTGTGGGGAGCGATCGTAGGCGTCCAGCGGACATCACGTCCACCGGACCCGCTGATTGTCTCCCCTGCTGGCCAATCGACCCACACAGACTAGTGAACGAAACAACGTACCAGTACATCGTTTTGCGCAGCCGAGCCACCTTGCCACAGTATAACTGCCGCGGGTGGTCGGCAAGTGGTTAAACTGACTATTACCCGGTCATGCAATGCTGTACCCAAATAAAATGTCCTTTTTTTCCCCACACATAGAGCTTGATTTCGGTGGTATTTGATCACCTCTGCAGTTATTTTTTGCGCTATAAACAAAATAGACCGACAATTTTGAAAAGAAAAACAATATTTTTTTACTTTCTGCTATAAAACATATCCAATAAAAAAAAAAAAAAAAATCTAATTTCTACATAAATTTAGGCCAATATGTATTCTGCTATATATTTTTGGTAAAAAAAAATCAATTAATAAGCATATATTGATTGATTTGCGCAAAAGTTATAGTCTCTACAAAACTATGGGATATTTTCGGAATATACCGCACCCCAATTTTAGAAGGGAAGTTTAAGGAAAAAAACTTATGCTTTAAATAAAGAACTTTGAAGCAAAATTAGGGTCACAGCTCATCAATGCCCCCTGCACAGTGCCCATCTGCAGCCATTAAATTGCCCAACAATGCAGCCTGTTCAGTGCCCATCTGCAGCCTCACCTTTCCCATCATTGCAGCCTCGCCAGTGTTGGATTATCCCTGCTGTCCCCAAGGGAAGAGGAGGAGCGAGCACCGATCTCCTGTGTACCCATCACTCCGTCACTCAGAGCCACGCCTCCTGGCCCTGCTCATATGATAGACAGAACAGTGGCCCAATGCGGGGCCAGGAGGTGTGGCTGTGAGTGACGGAGCACCGGGTACACAGGAGATCGCGGCTCTATGTAATTCAGCGGCGCTCGCTCCTCTTCCCTCAGAGACAGCAGGGATCGGTGTATAACACGCACCCATGATTTTAGCCTGATTTTAAGGGGAAAAAAGTGCGTGTTATACGCCGATAAATACGGTATTTGGCGGCGATTAGCGACTTATACCGGGACTGCGATATTGGGGACCAGTGACCCTAATACAGTGATCAGTGCTAAAAATATGCACCGTCACTGTACTAATGACACTGGCAGGGAAGGGGTTAACATCAGGGGCAATCAAAGGGTTAACTGTGTGCCTAGGGAGTGCTTACTAACTGTAGGGGAGGTGCTTTTACTACTGGAAGACATGAATCAGTGTTTCTATTTCTGTACTCAGAGAATGACAGTCTGCCTTGTTTACATAGACAAACTGTCATTTTGTCAGAGTATGGAACGAACGGTTGGTCCTGGCGGACATTGGGTCCGCGGGACCCGCCGATCAGCTCCCACTGTGTAAAATCACAGCAGGAGCGAGCTGCCAGCAACGCACGCTCGCGTCCAAAACCCGGAAGTGCAGAATCACGTATGTACAGTGTATACGGGATTCTGCGGAGAGAGCGGCCGCCCTGTTGCAGTCAATCTGCTATGGGGCGGTCGTGAACTGGTTAATATACTGTACTTCACTGTACTCATTTTCTATATAGATTTCACCTTATTTCAAAACAGGTGAGGGAACCTTTCACGCCTGTTCATAATTTTCCCTGTTACTTCAGCTTTGACCAGGCATTCAAAGTAATAGTGACTAGCTCTGTGGTTAGAAACTATAAATGTAATGTAAAGTAAATGGAAAGAAATTGTTTTCCTTCAGTTTTGTTTCATTTTATATCAATAAATTTGCCAATTTGGTGCCCAATGCAAACGAGTGAAAAATTTGTACTCACTGGGGATTCTGATTTTGAACTTTCCACTCTGTCCAAAGCTCCCTTCGATCGCTCCGTCTTCTCCGCTCGACAGCTTGACCTTCAGCCCGACAAACAGCTGGATGTTGGTCTCCTTTTTGAAGAGAGAGCGCCCAATCACGCTGTAATCGTCATTCACCTGTAAGGAGGAGGAGACACACCGGATCGGACATATGTTTTGTAGTGAAGATCGCCAAGGAATATCTACATCACATGACATGGCAGATGCAGATGACGTGGCTCCTCAAATCATCACGAACAGACTGTGGAAAATTTGGTATTTACTTTGGAAAACAAGGTCCCAGAGTATGGAGGAAGACTGGAGAGGCACAGAATCCAAGTTGCATGAGGTCCAGTGTGAAGTTTCCACAGTCAATGATGATTTGGGGGGTCATGTCATCTGCTGGTGTTGGTCCTCTGTGTTTTATCAGGTCCAAAGTCAGTGCAGCCCCCCACCAGGAAATTCTAGAGCACTTCATGCTTCCCTCTGCTGACCAGCTTTATGGAGATGCTAATTTCTTTTTCCAGCAGGACTTGACACCATCCCACACTGCCAAAAAGTACCAATACCTGGTTTAATAATCATGGTATCACTGTGCTTGATTGTCCAGCAAACTCGCCTGACCTAAACCCCATAGAGAATCTCAAGAGGAAGATGAGAGAAACCAGACCCAACAATGCAGACGAGCTGAAGACCGCTATCAAAGCAACCTGGGCTTCCATAACACCTCAGCAGTGCCACAGGCTGATTGTCTCCATGCCACGTCGCATTGATGCAGTAATGTTCGGTGACGTCAGCGCATCGCTCCCTCCTTGCGCGTTTCGTCATAGGATGTCGTCCAGGGGCATATGGTGTCTATGATGAAACGCGTAGGGCGGAGCAACGCGCTGACGGCACCGAACACTTATGTGCCTTGGAGGACAGGTTGTCTGTGTGCCGGCCGACACATGAGATCTTAAAGGCGTTTTATTCAGCAAACAGCTGTAAGTGCATTACTTTGTTTTGATAAAAGTTTTATTAGGATTTTACACTATGTGGACCCTTTTGTTCCTTTGAGATATCATCTCAGCCTACACACTACTAAAGAGTGATGAGGTGGGGAGACCATCTGGTGTAAAGGCCTTGGCTGGGCTATAGCCACAAGCGTTATTGATCCCTTGTAATGAGGAATCAATAGGAGCCGGTAAGCAGGCCCTACAGCTATGGGTGGGGGCACCGATTGTTATCACTTCGGTGGTGGTTGGTGAAGATTGCTTTCAGGATCCACTCTCACAACATTTATGGACTGTTTTTAACAATTTTTATTGATGCATTACATATGCCAACATTAATCCACAAATTTTGTCAATTTATATGCTATTAGCGCAACCTGTAGATTTTTGTATGTGATTTACTGTGTATATGTTCCACAGGAGGTTTGCTGCTTCACGATTAGGCTGCTTTCACACTGAGGCGCTTTACAGGCGCTATAACGCTAAAAATATCGCCTGCATAGAGCCTTTCACACTGGAGCGGTGTGCTGGCAGGACGCCAAAAAAAGTCCTGCAAACCGCACCTTTGAGGCGCTGTAGAAGCGGTGTATACGCCGCTCCTACAGCACCCCTGCCCATTGAAATCAATGTGCAGCGCCCCCGAAGTGCCGGAAAAGCGCCGCCGCGGCAGCACTTTTAACCCTTTTCGGCCATTAGTGGGGGTTAAAATCTCCCCGCTAGCGGACAAAAAGGGCAGCGAAAACTACGGTAAAGTGCCGCTCACAATAGTGGCGCTTTACTGCCGGTGCCCCCAATGCCCCAGTGTGAAGGTAGCCTAAGGTTATTTAATAAACTTTTGATCTATAGCGCGTTTTATTTCCTTTTGCTTTATATTGACTGGGGTACACTAGATGAACAACCTACATTTACCAAAAATAATGTAATGTGAAGGCCTTCCTGAATTCTCCATTCAATACATACCTAGTCCGGCAGGGCCTTGCACTATATCAGTGGAAGTCAACTTACGTGATATAAGGGACCTAAATTGTTACCCATGGAGACTGCAGATCTGCAATAAGAGATGGTCAGAGACTGCAAACAAGCGATAGGCTTTGTCGGAGCATGTTTCAAGAGACAGTCATAGCCTGGAGACTAATAAGATCACTGCTATCACAACTCCTTTACAAATCAGTGCTTCCATATTTCATATTTGGGCTCTGTACAGCCTCCTTAACCTCATGCCATCCATGTAACACACATAGCTGCGATGCCGAAGAGGGCGTGCTTCAACGTTCATAGGCCACACATACTGTATGCAACAATGGGTGGCAGAGGTTTCTTTGCTGAGATCACGTTCGCAACACAGAGACTGAGCTATCAAAAACAGGTCTCAGTTTGTACTAATGATCGGGAACCTTTTTTCTGTCCCTTGGTGGCTACACCAATCACTTCACTTTATCTATGGAGGGAGCCAATGTTACACAGACTAGACTTCAAACATGTCAGCCTTTGTTCACGACACCATCTGCCTGGAGTTTGCATGTTCTCCCTGTGCCTGTGTAGGTTTCCTCCGGGTACTCCGGTTTCCTCCCACACTCCAAAGACATGCTGGTAGGTTAATTGGATCCTGTCTAAATTGGCCCTAGTATGTATGAATGTGAGTTAGGGACCTTAGATTGTAAGCTCCTTGACGGTAGGGATTGATGTGAATGCGCTATGTAAGTACCATAAATAAATAAATCTCTATTACATGGGGGATGATGGGGAAAGTAGTACACAAAAGAAAGATAACATTGTTTTTGCTTTCAGAACAGCTCACGGGACGTGACACGGACACTGCAATTTGGGTTACGCTAGAGAATCTTTTGAAGGTAGATGGACTAAAAAAAAAAAAACATCTTTTAGTAGAATGAGAAAAGCTAAGAACTTCTGCCAATATTGTTATTGCTATCCGTGTCCTCCTTTCCTGGTGACAACTGGACTTCAATTTCTAGTCCTGATGTCACAGGGATGGAAAATGAGGAAAAATCTTCCGGGGGGGGGGGGGTGGGGGTGGGGGGGGAGTTCACAGAAATAAAAACCTGACAGATGCTCTATAATCCTCCTCCATTCTCCTCTAAAAAAAAAAAAATAAAAAATTTGTCCCCAAGCAGTAAAACAAGTGCAGTCTATTCTTTTACATGCATGCAAAGAATGTCAGTACTAAAAATAATCTTAATTTTGGGAAACATAATTGTTTAAAAAAAAATCATAAAAGAAACTGACTGACCTTAGCCATGTTTACATGATGGGAAAAAAAAGTCATAAAGGAAAATGATGGACATTAGTCATAGTTATATGATGAAAAAAAAATCATAAAAGAAACTGACTGACCTTAGCCATAGTCACATGATGGAAACATTTTTTAAAAAAATTAAAAAAAAAAAACAATCATTAAAAGATGACTGACCTTAGTCATATTTATATGATGGAAAAAAAATCATAAAGGAAAATTATGGACATTAGCCATATTTATATGAAGAAAAAAAATCATAAGAGAAAATGACAGGCCTAAGCTTTATTTAAATGATAATAAAAAAAAAAATACTGTATATACTCAAGTATAAGCCAACCCGAATATAAGCCGAGGCACCTAATTTTACCACAAAAAACTGGGGAAACCTGACTCGAGTATAAGCCTAGGGTGAGAAATGCGCAGCTACTGTAAGTGGAAAAGAGGGTCAACAATGCCCATTTGCAGCCTCACTGTGCCCATTTGCAGCCATAGGTCCCTCGAACTTCAAACTCGGTAGTTAAGGGTTCCTAGATGCCCCCTAGCTGCAGCCAAAATTTGGAGTCTCTGGACCCAAAGGGTTCCGAAATGACATTGCTACAGATGGACACAGTTGACCGACTTTGGGGCCCTGTATCTCGGGGCCACTGGGTGCTAGGAAAGCTGGGGTTCCTAGCACCAAGTGGCCCCCGAGATATGGGGCCCCAAAATCGGATCGGAAAATGTCAAGCACTTTTCTGCAGCAGAGAATGACATTTTCCGAACCGACTTTGGGGCCACTTGTTGCTAGGAACCCCAGCTTTGGATATGTTGTAGTGCTATTTCCACTAGGTTTGCACACCAAATTTGGGGTTCCTAGCACCAAGTGGCCCCAAAGTCAGTTCGGAAAATGTCATTCTCTGCTGCAGAAAAGTGCTTGACTCGAGTATAAGCCCAGGGGGGCATTTTCAGCACAAAAAACTGAAAAACTCGGCTTATCCTTGAGTATATATACGGTAATCATAAAAGAAAATGACTGATTTTAGCCACATTTATATCATGGAAAAAAAACAAAAAAACAAACCACAAAAGGAGAAATGATGGACATTAGCCATATTTATAAGATGAAAAAAAAATAAATAAAAATGGCTGACTTTCGCCATATTTATATAACGGTGACTTATTTAGGTTCTCAAAGAAAATTTGGCTCATGAAAACACAACACACATCTGCAATATATTATTTGGAAAATCCCTATTTCTGACAACAAGAAGAAAGAAGGTAAAAGCCGCCCGAGACCCAGGATCACAGACAAAGGAAAAGCAACGCAGCCCCTCCAGCCAGGATCCCAGGAACGTCCACCCGTCCGTCTGCACAGACCCCCGATCACAGGTGTTCCTGATTCAGAAACTTGGCGGCATGCACCTTCTTCTGGCTGCACAGAGGGAAGTTTTGCTTGACTATTTTTAGTCTTGGCAAAGCGAATTCTTACCCGCGGTGTTTATTTAGAAGAATTTCTTGCCTATTTTTCTCTCTACATTTACAAATTTGTAAGACATTAAATGGAAAGTGCATAGCAGTATATCACGGAGTAAATGTTCCTGTGTACTGATAATCGGAGATCACCCAGAACCTCCAATCACTTAAATCTAGACGTTTTAGCATGTTATTGTCATTTCAAATTTTACGCTAAAATCTGCAACTTTTATTAAAATAATACCCGGTGATCTTGTCATGAGGGTCCTTGTTCAGGTACTTCCTGTAATAGGGCAACAACGCTTTGTCTCTTAATTGCACACCTGCATTGTCACCCCGTCACACGGCTTCCTAGGATCATTCTGGTATGATACTTTGTAGCAGAGATTCATGCATTATTTTTCATGGTATGGTGATCACAGATGTGGATCTAGTTATTTGTTTTGATTAGTTACATTGTTTCTAATGTGTTCTGCTGGTTCTTTGTAGACATGTGTACACTGAAATATTTTGTTTCCAAATTTCGTTTTCGTCCGAAAAATAAATGTATTTAGTTACCCCCAAAATTCATTCTTATTTATTTTGTTTCATTAAAAAATGCATTTGTCCGAAAATACGAAATAATTGAGGTCGAATCTGTCATTGAAGGCTTATGGTGTCTGTCGAATGTTCTAAGAAGATTCGACGGAGCAGCTAAACTGTACGACGCCGCAATCGTACATTTCCGGTCGAATGTTCCTCCTACAAGCTATAGTAGAATTCTAATGTTGTATGACACTAGTAATAATTATATTTATTAATTATTATTACTAGTCAACCAACATTAGAATTCTTCTATAGGCTATGGGCGGAGCATTTGACCATAAATGTCCACTCGCGGCGACTGCTTCGTCGAATCTTCATGTCGAATCTTTTCTCTCTATGTCGAAAAATCTTGGACTAATAGAGTTAAGGTTAGGCACATTCGACCTTTTTTGCTATTGTCTCTATAATGTCCAATCTTTTCTCTCTAAGTCGAATAATCTTGGACTAATAGAGTTAAGGTTAGGCACATTCGACCACAGGTTTGATGGACACAGATCACTATTGTCAGCGTCATGTCGAATCTTCTATCCATATCGAACTGTTGTCGCAACGAAAGCGAAAATAAAGCATTTGTTTACGTCAGATCTTTCGGTTTTCGGATTCTGCATGTTCAACAAACGATAACGAAAATACCCTAAATTTGGACGAAAACGAATGCACATGTCTAGTTCTTTGTATGGAGGAAGTTAGGGGTGGAATCGATTAGCAGCTGTTGTAAGGTGGCTTTGAGTTTGCAATATGGAGGCAGTGATCGGTTCCACCCTCCAGTCATGAGTAAGCGCTGAATTATAGTGAAACACGTCAAGAGCTAGTCATGAGTAAGCGCTGAATTAGTGTGAAACGTGTCAAGAGCTAGTCATGAAAAAGCGCTGAATTAGCACGAAACGCATAGATGCACCTTATCCTGTCTGTATATGTGTTTGTTTACATGGCTTTTCAATAAACTTGAATCTTGTGGCGTGTGACCATCCAGAGTTTTTACATACGTCAGTCTTCAGTTGAAGAGCTGGGCATTGCACCCGAGGATAGCGTGGGAGACCGACCTAAAGCAAGGCCTACTACACATGTGCAGGACAAAAACATTTGTTTAATTTTGTTATTTACATAAACTTGTTTAGTTTAAAGTGGTTGTAAAGGCAGAAGGTTTTTTTATTTTAATACATTCTATGCATTAAGATAAAAAGCCTTCTGTGTGCAGCAGCCTCCCTACTTACCTGAGGTCCCTCTTTGTCCAGCGATGTCCACGAGTGTCTCAGCCATGCGAGATTCTCCTTCCTGATTGGCCAAGACACAGCAGCGGCACCATTGGTTCCCACTGCTGTCAATCAAAGTCAGCTAGTCAATCAGGGGAGAGAGGGGGCGGGGCTGGATCAGGGCTCTGTGTCTGAATGGACACAGGGAGATGTGACTCGGCTCAGGTGCCCCCATAGCAAGTTGCTTGCTGTGGGGGTGCTGAACAGGAGGAATGGGGCCAGGAGCAGAGAAGAGGAACCCGAGAAGAGGAGGATCCAGGCTGCTCTGTGCAAATCCACTGCAACAGGGCAGGTAAGTATAACATGTTTATTATTTTTATAGGAAAAAAACGAGCCTTTACAATCACTTTAATTCGTTTTTAAAAATTCAAATCAATTCAAGTTCCATTCGAATTCCATTTGAAATCTAATTTATTCTATTCAAAATTTGAATTTTGGAAGATAGTTATATTCTTTCTATTCCATTCTGATCGTTAAGTGAGGAGTACCTGTATTCAAAATTTGAATTTTGAAAAACAGTTATATCCTTGCTTTTTTTATTGTTTATTCTATTCTATTCCATTATTTTATTTTCAATTCTATTCTTTTTTATTCTATTCAAATTTATTTTATTTGAAATTCAAAATTTTGGAAGATGGTTATAGTCTTTCTATCCTATTGTTTTTTTTTTCTATTCTATTCTAGTCAATTCTATTCTTTTATTTTCCATTCTAATCTATTATGTTCAAATTTATTTTATTTGAATTTTGATAAATGATTATTATCTTTCTAGTCTATTGTTTTTTTGAATTCTATGCTATTCTTTTATGTTCTATTCTTTTCTCTGTATTTAAATTGATTCTATTTGCGATTTAAATTTCAGAAGATGGTTAAATTCTATTTTATTCTTATCTGTTTTTTATTCTATTCCTTTATTTTCTATTCTATGTTATTTCCTTTTATTTTCTATTCTATCCTTTTTTTCTATTCTATTCTTTTATTTTCTATTCTGTTCCGTTTTACTCTATTATATTATTTTCTATTCTATTATATTCTTTTCTATTCCTTTTTTTTCTATGCTATTAAATACAAAAGGGGCAGCGCCAATTCAATCATAAAAAGTCTCTATAAAGCATTATAAGACAGTCCATAAAAGCGTTTAGATAGGAGGACAACCTCACACCAGCATCAGTGAAGGAAAGTGTGATCCAATCATCACCACTGTGTAAAAAAGGCCAGTCTGCTTACCAGATTGTGTTGATCCTCAAGTTATAGAGAGGAAAATACCAGCATAGGATATACAGGACCGATGGATCTTCAGCGGTCTCACTAAAACAATCGCCACTCCAGGCTGCTTCAATGGAGTACACCTGAAATAATCCCACCTCCAACAAATGATGCAGGGTAACCTCAAAGGGATGAAAATAACACCACAATGGTGCAGTACGTCTAGAGAGCTAAAACCGCTGGTTTAGTCGGATAAAATTTGCACTCTCAAACTTGAAGATCGTAAAAGACATGTCAAACAAATATTTTTAAAGATGGCCACGGCAGATCGCGTGCTTATGTCACAAGGTCCCGTCCCGCCTTGCGCGTTTCGTCATAATCAGACGTCCTCAGACGCTTTTATGGACTCCCTTATAATGCTTTATAGAGACTGTTTATGATTGAATTGGCGCTGCCCCTTTTGTATCCTATGTTTTTTTTGGTGTGTAATCAAACCATTGGTGGCTGCCTTTATATATGTCCTTACATCCAAGTGCAAATATCTCTTGCTGCTTTTTGAATTTGTTATTCTATTTTATTCTTTTAGGAAATTCGATTCAAAAACTATTTCGAATTTGTATTTCGCCCGACTTTTGTTTCGTTATCTCGGATTTGTTTAAATTAGTTACTATTCTAATTTGCATGCATCCGAATAACAAAAAAATCATCCGAATTTTAATTTGGAACGAAACGAACCGCACATATCTAGCGTCTACTTTTTTGCATGTTTACTGAGTGACTGCTTGCAAAAAATAAAGGTTTGACAGTGGGATCTCACATCTATGGCCTGACCGCAATACACAGCCCGGAGTGAGTATCCAACATAATGCTCATAATGGAAATTGCTTATTGGTCAAGGCAGCCATGTGACCACGCTGACCAATGAGAAGTGCTTCTTTCAACTCAGATGTGCTTTTCATTGGTCAGCACAGTCACGTGGTCATGCTGAATAATGAGCACTTGCCATTGTGAGCACTATGAGGGATTCTCACTCCGGGGCTGTAAATTGCAGTTTACAGACTGGAAACACGGGCATTACGGGCTCTGGTGTATGGATAGCTACACCGGCAGCACAGGCCAAGATGTGCAGCAGGGTCCGGATAGGGGGCCAGAATATTTGGAGTTATATCACCTTTTCATTTTTCACTGCAGCTTCTATAGCAATCACAGGAGGTAAGGTATATATACATACCAGTGTTCTCCAAACTGCGGCCCTTTACCTGCCTCTATCTGGCCCTTGGGGCACTATTTCTTCCACATACAAGGAATTATTCCTCCCACTGACACCAACAATTGGCCATAACTACTAAGACTGACACCATCGATGGGGCATTATTCCATTCACTATTCCATCCACTAGCACCAACGATGGGGCACTATTCCTCCCATTGACACCAATGATGGGGCACCATTCCTCCCACTTATACAAAGTACTATACTTCCCAACAATTGGCCATAATTACTGCCACAAATGCTACAAGGAACTATTCCTCCCACTGACACCAACAATGGGGAATACTTACTGCCACTGACACCAGAAATGAGGCACCATTCCTCCCACTTATACGAGGATCTATCCTTCCCAGTGACAACAATAATTGGCCATAATTACTGCCACTGACACCAACAATACAAGGAACTATTCCTCCCACTGACACCAACAATAGGAAATACTTACTGCCACTGACACCAATGATGGGGCATTATTCCTCCTACTGACACCGATGATGAGGTATTGTTTGCTCCCACACTAGGACATTTCCTACTCCCACTGGCCACAGTCCAGACCCCCTAAAGCCTGAAGGACAGTAAACTGGCCCATTGCTTAGAAAATTAGGAGACCCCTGCTATATACTTAGATACATTGGTCCGAGCTGGACCAATGTGACTATGTAAAAAAAATACCATACCTGGAATTCTTCTTCAAAGCGTAAGTTCATCTTTTCATGAAAAATGAAAAGGTGAACTTACCCTTTGAAGAAGAATCCCAGGTATGGTATTTTTTTTACATAGTCACATTGGACCAGCTCAGACCAATGTATCTAAGTATATACCATACCTCTGGGATTGCTATAGAAGCTCCAAATCACTGTGGTAGACATCGCTACTCCAATGATCTCCGCTTGCTTTCCGGGTGCAGTGCTGAGCGGCTGCCCTGCTGCATTGTGAACACAAGAGGTTGGCTGCTGGGCATGGGCACCATTTATAATAGCAAGGTATATGGCGCAAACTCTGGTAAATTAGTGTGTAAAACTCCCATAGTCTTATATGAAACCAATTGTAATGTGTGTCATTTAAGTTCATAAAAGTTAATAAAACTACAAAAGTCCATAAATCCAATGGAAGGAATGGTACATCAAGAGAGCACTAGGTGGGCGGCTCCCCCCCCACAGACAGGAAAGGATCTCTGTAAGACAACAAAAACACACAGGGGGGCGCCTCCAAGTGCAATATTTATAAGAACATTAATGGAGCAGCCAAATAAACACTCACATGCGTTTCATAAGAATGTGCATATCTAGTAGTACCAACAGAGGGGTCGCCCAGGTTCAAGGTCACGTTTCAGAGCACCAATCACCTCCTTGATAAAGGAGCTGGTTGGCACTCCAAAACAAGTTACCAGGGCAACAGGACTGTCTATTGGGCGTGACGTCACTTCCACGTTCCACAGCAGTTACAGAAGTCCCCCTCTACATCCGATGAGCGGTGACCCGGCTTGCACCGTCCAACACCACCAGCGGTGGCTGGATACCGACCTGGAAGCTGGGCGACCCCTCTGTTGGTACTAGTAGATGCACATTATCATGGAACACATGTGAGTGTTTAGTTGGCTGCTCCAGTAAAGTTATTATAAATATTGCACTTAGAGGCGGCGCCCGCCCCCGTGTTTTTGTTTACCATTCAGAGATTGTTTCGCATTTTCTCAATGAATGTAAAGCATTCTCTGATTGGATGAGGTAGAGAGTGTGATGTCAGCGCCCCATGAGTAAATTATCAGAATTTCGTAGGAACTAATTTCTAACCGTTGTATGGGCAGCTTTACTGGGTATTGATTACTGAGTGCATTACTGGTGCATAATGGACTGCACAATCAGACTCATGCAGGCCATACATGGAGCAAACGTCTATCCTGCAACCACAGCGTTTGACAAAGGAATCCTTCCCGCTGAGCCATTGCATTCTCCTGGCAGGGAGAGCCGTCCCCTGCCGGGAGAACACAGTGATTATTGCTAGTGGCCATACCAGCCGCTAGCGATAATCGCATGGAAAATCCAGCAGGCTGGTTGTAGCCAAGTTGACTGATCAACTTGGTACATTCAGCCTGCCCAAACATGGTTCGAATCTCAGCCGTTTTCTTGCTGAACCGGCCGAGATTGGAACTGTCTTTGGCCGGCCCTAGACTCCCTGCACAACTGCTGGATCAGGAAAGTTAAAAACCGAGGTTGTTAGTACAAAAGTATGACAATTCTATAATCGGTGACTTTAGCTGTGGCATATCCGAGCTCAGCATCTCCTATCCGTTCCTGTGCCGTCTTGTCGAGTTCCCATGAACTGGTCAGGCATGTAAATTCTGCCAAAACAAAGGTTGAAAGTTGAAACAATATTAACAGGCGATTTGTGCAATAAAAAAGTATGTCTATACACATGCACTGAGAGCTCATAAATATGTTAGGTCAACACGATGGAAGCTTTTATTCCCAGCCGGTGACTCTTTACAACCTCGTGAGCGCAACACGACTCCTTCCCGCACTGTCCGGACTGCACTTAGTGTGTCTGCGCCGTTCATCCAAAACCAAACAAAGCCAGGCAGACATCAAAGCTGTAAATATATTTATACTGGCGTCTGGGCAGGTAACGGCGGGCACCTGAGGCACGGGGTAGTGTACGGGCGCACAGACACTTCTGAGGGTTTACCAGGAACAATACCGACATCTGCAAAACACTGGCTGAGCTACAGATACAATCACAGAGAAGAAAGAAATGAATGGGCAAAACTATGGAGGATTATTCTTATTTTTCATAATTAGATTGTTTATTTTTATTTCTTGATAAAAGAACATGTTTGTCACACCCCAAAGCAAAAAAAAAAAAAAAGCAGAAGCCATAGCAGTCTATTGAGGGAAACAAGACACAAAGACTGCAACAGTGAGCAGCTTCAAATGACATGCAACCTGTTCATTCTGAGATACTCAACCCACATCAGTGAAACGTTATATAAAGCAGTGTAGATGAGCTGGGGGGGGTATAAAAACAAGCTTCACTGAATTACTATTCACCCTTGGCCAGTTTGCCTGGGGGGGGGGGGGGGAGGAGAGAGAGAGAGAGAGAGAGAGAGAGAGAGAGAATATATATATACACACACAATATTGTCAAAAGTATTGGGACACTGCCTTTACACGTACATAAACTTTAATGGCAACCCAGTTTTCGACTGACTCTTCTTAATTGGCCCACCCTTTGCACCTATAACAGCTTCAACTCTTCTGGGAAGGCCATCCACAAGGTTTAGGAGTGTGTCTATGGGAATGTTTGACCATTCTTCCAGAAGCGCATTTGTGAGGTCAGGTACTGATGTTGTACAAGAAGGCCTGGCTCGCAGTCTCCACTCTAATTCCTCCCAAAAGGTGTTCTATGGGGTTGAGATCAGGACTCTGTGCAGGTCAGTCAAGTTCCTCAATATTGAACCCTACGAATTAAGACTGGGATGCCATTAGAGTTCATGTGCATGTAAAGGCAGGCGTCCTAACTTTTGGCAATATAGTTAGTGTGTGTTATATATAGATATATATATATATAGATAGATATTATAGATAGATAGATAGATATGATAGATAGATATGATAGATAGATAGATAGATAGATAGATAGATAGATAGATAGATAGATAGATAGATAGATAGATAGATAGATAGATAGATCTCATTTTGCTTTTCTCAACCCTAAAGTATATGCAAAGCCAATATATATTTTTAGTGTGTTTGGAATTATATCTCATTGGGGGAGACTTCCTAGAACTTGGACACTTAGAATCTGGTGTAGCTGTGCATGGTAGCCAATCAGCTTCTAACTTCACCTTGTTCAATTAAGCTTTGGCAATAAAACCTGGAAGCTGATTGGTTTCCATGCAGAGCTGCACCAGATTTTGCACTCTCCAGTTTTAGTAAATCCCCCCCCCCCCCATATTGTATACAGTTTTCACATTGTTTTTAACCTAAAGATCCATACAGCAACAGCACTTCTTGTGTCAGGCTGACAAGCCCAAGTCGCTGCCCTGCAATAAGCAACAATGTTGTCAGCACACACTTCTTCAGGCGGCTGCCTATTGGGTCTGTGCACACCTTCTGCAGACCTAAAAAGGCCGTCCCCAAGTCCAACCGAAGGAGCGTACTAAGGTTGCCAACTATGGGGTCAATCAATGGGTTAATGTTGTCGGCCTGCAGGAGGAAGTGTTGTTACTGGCAGGATCTCCAGTTAGCAAATTGCAGATTTACAAAAAAGATCATATCACGTTCAACAATATCACTGTTGCCTTAGGAAGGATCCTTAGTGGGGCCAGAACACGGCATCTTTTTTTTTTTTTTTTTTTTGACGATATCTTTGCCTTTTTTTGCTTCACATGGCGTGCTGGTGGCGCTCCACTGATGCAGGCAAAAGTGCTAACCACTTAGTCACTTGTCTTGTCCGCAGCAACGAATCAAATATTTCCATTTTTACCTTGCACTGGAAATAAGGCAGCTGGAATTCCCCAGTCCTATCCCCCTTATGAGGGGTTTCTGCCATTCTTGTGCTGAGTCTCCAGTCCTATATACCTGCAATGCCTATTATGAGGGATTCCCACCATCCCTGTGCCAAGTCTCCAGCACTATATGCCTGCTATGCCTATTATGGGGGGGGGGGGGGGTTTCCCACTATCCCTATACCGAGTTCTCAGGTCTGCAAACCTACTGTGCTCATTATGTTTGGCTCCCATCACACCTGAGCTGCGTTCCTGGATCTGTACACCCGTTGCACCTATTATGAGGGTTTTCCACAATTCCTTGATGAGTTCCTAGGTCTGTACACCTGCTGTGCTCATTATGAGGGGTTTTCTCCATGCCTGCACTGAGTTCCTGGGTCTGTAAATCTGCTATATCTATTACAAGGGGCTCCCACCATTCCTAAACTGAATTCCCGGGTTTGTATACCTGCTGTGCCCATTACGAGGGGGTTTCTCCATCCCTGCACTGAGTTGATTGGTCTGTACATCTGCTATATCTATTACAAAGGGTTACCACCATTCCTAAACTGAATTCCCGGGTTTGTACACCTGCTGTGTCCATTATGAGGGGTTCCCATCATCCTTGCACTTAGTTCCTGGGTCTGTAAATCTGCTATATCTATTATAAGGTGTTACCACCATCCCTAAACTGAATTCCCGGTTTGTACACCTGCTGTGCCCATTATGAGGGGTTCCCACCATTCCTGTGCTGAGTTCCTTGGTCTGTACATCTGCTATATCTATTACAAGGGGTTCCTATCATCCCTAAACTGAATTCCTGGGTTTGTACACCTGCTGTGCCCATTATAATGGGTTTCCACCACCCCTGTGCTGAGTTCCTGGGTTTGTACACCTGCTGTGCCCATTACGAGGGGTTCCCACCATCCCTGTGCTGAGTTCCTGGGTTTGTACTCATGCTGTGCCCATTAGGAGAGGTTCCCACAACCCCTGTGCTGAGTTCCCAAGTCTACACATTTGCTGTGCGCTTATGAGGGTTTCCCATTATTCCTTTGCTAGGTCCCTGAGTATGCGCACCTGTGTGTTCATTGTGTGTGGTTCCCACCATCTCTGCTGGATTATTTATTTCATACTATGAAAATATGTAACAGAAGAAGCATGAACACACAAAATGTGGACGGGAACACCCAAAAGGTCCCCCAGATGGACTGGAACAGAGTCAGGAATTACAGCAGGGGAATATCGGTGTTGCATTATCCAAGACATGGTACAGCCCACCAGATTCCACGTATAATATCATTTTTGGGTGGACTACCCCTTAAAAAGGTGTTTTGTAATTATAAAGGCTCTTCTGAGGACGTAAGGCATTAGCAAACCAAGAAATGTGTCATTACCGAGGAGAGCTCCATCTCTCCCGATCTGCGCTCCCTCTCCAATGCCGCCATTCTCTTGTTTTTAATCTCTGCAACTTCTTGGCGTCTCCCGGTATCAATTACTGTTTGTTCTTGCAGAAAGTGACTGCTGCTAAGGTGAGAAACCCAAATAAGAGATAACTCTGCCGCATTCCATGACATGCTTCGGCGAAATGACTGCAAGCAGCCCAAATAATAACATCTCACCGCACAACAGAATAGAAACACAGGACAAAAACACGGCGAGCGGCACATCGCTGCCCCTGACACACGTCACTGGCTAGCTACAGCGGGCGGGTTAACCTGAGGCCTCCCGACTGCAGGTGAACTAGGAGTCCCAGCATGCCTTACAGGGGACTGCCTAAAATAAAACAAGTAGTTACGTTCTCAGTTTATAGAAAACTAGCAAAAGTGTGCTTTATCCAATGAACGAGATGAATACGATAGCATGCGCCTTTGCAGTGATGGTAAATGGGGAATTGCAAGTCAGTGCAGTGGAGGCCAGGGAGGGAAGTGCGTGTCACTGCAGTGTTAGTCAGTCGGACAAACGTGTGTCAGTGCAATGGCAGCAAGTGGGGAAAATTTACATCAGTGCAATGGGGGCCAGTGGGAAAAGTGTGCATTCGTGCTGTGCTGGTAGGGAAGTAGGGAAGTGTCAGTGCAATGGCAGCAAGTGGGGAAAGGGTGCGTCGGTGCTCTGGTGGCCAGTGGTGGCAAGTGGGAAAGTGTGCATCCATGCATTGCAGCTAGTGAGGAAGTGTGCATCGTTGCAGGGGAGCCCAGTTGGGGAAGTGCATATTTTGGTACAGTGGCGACCAGTGGGAGAAGTGCATGTCAATGTAGTGGCGGCCAGTGGCTGAAGTGTGCGTTGGTGCAGTGACAGCCAGTGGGGAAGCAGGCGTCCATACAGTGGCGGCCAATGAAGACGTGTACATTGGTGCAGTTGCTGCCAGTGGGGAAGCATGCATCTGTTCAGTGGTGGCCAGTGAGGAAGTGTCTTATTATGCAGTGTCAGTCAGTGGGGAAAGTGTGTGTCTGTGCAGTGTCATCCAGTAAAGACAGAGAGCAATGGTACAATGCTGGTAAGTGGGGAAGTGTGAGCCAGTGTAATGGCAGCAAGTGGGAAAGTGTGCATTGGAGCAGTGGCTACCAGTGAGGAAAGTTTGCATCAGTGCAGTGGCAGCCAGTGAAGACAGTGTGCAACTCTGCAGTGGTGGTAAGTGCGGAAATACGAGTTGGTGCAATGGCAGCAAGTAGAGAAAGTGTGCCTTGCTGCAATGGCAGCCAGTGTGGGAAGTGTGCCTTGGTCCAATGGCAGTCAGTGGGGGAAGTGTGCCTTGGTCCAATGGCAGCCAGCGGGGGGAAGTGTGCCTTGGTCCAATGGCAGCCAGCGGGGGAAGTGTGCCTTGGTCAAATGGCAGCCAGTGGGGGAAGTGTGCCTTGGTCCAATGGCAGCCAGTGGGGGAAGTGTATATACAACAAAACAAAAACTCTTGCGGATAAATGTATAAGCCCGACAGTTCAAAGTTCTCGATGGATGGTAGCTTTCAGCCTTGCTGCCCTCAAGGATAGGGAAATCCTAACATACAGACAAAAAACAGAAAAGAGAGGGCGCACCGGCCTAGTGCATTATCTTTAAAAAGGTTTATTAAAACAGAAAACGTAAAAGTACTACTCACAAGGGTAGATAAAAATCACGCATAATAGTCAAATGATGGTAGCAGTCTCCAGACCTATGGACAAGACATGCAGACCGCTGCTGGCTGACGCGTTTCGAAGGTAGCACCTTCTTCTTCAGAGCCTAACAGTATTCATCTCTTACGGTACCTTAAATAATGTGCTCATCAAGGGAGCACAGACCAAACTGACCTGCCCTGACACAGCACCATAGTAACCATTTGTATACACATATACAAAAAAAAAAGCACACAAAAAAACGCACAGAAAAAAAAAAAAAAAGGGAAAGAAAGGTAGCAAGTGCACGGATCTATAGTGTGATGAGTGTCATAAAGAGGGGGGGGGAAGGGGGGTGTTTGTAATGTGCGCATAGTGTGCGATACAGTACACCAGACAACCAGGCAATCTCCAATCCTAGTGGGGGAAGTGTGCTTTGGTCCAATGGCAGCCAGTGGGGGAAGTGTGCCTTGGTCCAATGGCAGCTAGTGGGGGAAGTATTCCTCGGTCCAATGGCAGCCAGTGGGGGAAGTGTTCCTTGGTCGATGGCAGCCAGTGGGGGAAGTGTGCCTCAGTCCAATGGCAGCCAGTGGGGGAAGTGTGCCTTGGTCGATGGCAGCCAGTGGGGGAAGTGTGCCTTGGTCGATGGCAGCCAGTGGGGAAAGTGTGCCTCGGTCCAATGGCAGCCAGTGGGGGAAGTTTGCCTTGGTCCAATGGCAGCCAGTGGGGGAAGTTTGCCTTGGTCCAATGGCAGCCAGTGGGGGAAGTTTGCCTTGGTCCAATGGCAGCCAGTGGGGGAAGTGTGCCTTGGTCCAATGGCAGCCAGTCGGGGAAGTGTGCTTTGGTCCAATGGCAGCCAGTGGGGGAAGTGTGCCTTGGTCCAATGGCAGCTAGTGGGGGAAGTATTCCTCGGTCCAATGGCGGCCAGTGGGGGAAGTGTTCCTTGGTCGATCGCAGCCAGTGGGGGAAGTGTGCCTCGGTCCAATGGCGGCCAGTGGGGGAAGTGTGACTTGGTCCAATGGCAGCCAGTGGGGGAAGTGTGACTTGGTCCAATGGCAGCCAATGGGGGAAGTGGGCAACAGTGCAGTGGCAGTAATTGGGGAAGTGTGAGTAAAAGCAGTGGCAGCAAGTGGGGAAGTGCGCTGCTGTTAAAGTGGCGGCGAAAAGGGATGTGAACTCCGAGAGTGGAAAAGTGCACCTTTGGAGCAGTGGCGGGAGTGGGAAAGTGCACGCTGTCTCAGTGGCAAAGAATAGAGAGGCAAGCGGCGGTGCAGTGGCAGCGAGTGGGAAGTTTCAGTGGATCCAGAGGCAGTGAGAATCTAGAGGTACATCAGAGCCCCAGGTAGGTCGTGGCCCCTGGGTGTTTGGCTGGAGCGTCCCTTTACCTGTTTAATCTCCGAGTATACACTTAGGCAATGCTTCTTCTATAATCTCTGTTTTTTTTGGAGTTTCATCGCAGTTCCACGTTTCCTCATGCTAACATAAACTCTGCTTTGAGAAACAAATAAATCACGTCTGATAGAAGTAAAAAGGAAACTTTTACGAGAGTAAACCTTGTAAACCTCTCCGTGTCCCGTGGAGTCTGCCAGCTGCAGCAAAGTATACGTTGTAGAGTCCCCGTCGCGGTTACTGGCCGAGTTCACACAGACGCTGGAAGTAGAAGTGCACTGGGTTCTATCTCACTTCCACCTGGCTTTCATACGCTCTCCCGGTGGGCCCGGCAATAAAAGTCAATGGCTCGGGGCAGCCTGTCGTGGAGAGAACATTGCATGCAAGGCCCAGGATGAAGAAGAGAGAGCGTATAGATCTGCGATGAGATGTTTCAGTACACAATACAAAACATGGCTGTGGCTAAGGAGCAGTAAATAAAAAAAAAAAAGGGCCAGGGGAGCCCATTCCAATGTAATCTTAACCCCTTCCCCCTTGCCTCAGTGTCCCTGTTACTGGGCTTGTATGCCCAGGGGACAGAAGGAAGGTCGGCTTAGTCATGTGATTAAGCTGGCGTAAATTACATTTTTGTTTTGGGTTCAGATACACGTTAACATCTTGCCACCCATGTAACAACCTTTTGTGCGATGGCAAAAATGGTGGGCTTTAATGCCCATATGCTGCACATAGATGTCTATGGGTATCCAACTTTATAAAAGCATACAATCACCTGAATATTGCACAAAGACACTGTGGGAGCCAAGAAAAAGGGTCAACGTGTTTCACTCTATCTCCGCATTTATTCATGAGTAGAGCGAAACGCATTGACCCTTTTTTTTGGCTCCCACAGCGTCCTAGTGCTGTAGTCAGATGATTTTTATTTACATTCATAGTGTTTCAATGTTGTGCCGATAAAGTTCAATTTTTTTGACTGGATGGAATACCTGCCAGTCTTTGTTTTTTCAAGGCCTAAAAGTCATATACATAGTGAAGATTGATCAAGACAAATGAATAATAGCCCTTACCCTTTCAACTTGCCCTTCCTTATGCTTCATTTTGAAGACCTTCAACTTGGGAAGAAAGGTTTCTGCATAATTTTTGTCTTCCACCCCCTCCAGAAGGACCCCATGGAAAGCCAGCCTGCAGGTGTTGGAATGAATGTCAGTGTCCAGCTTTGAGCCAATGACAAGGCACAACTTGGGGCACGTGACTGGCTTCTCAAACTCCAAGAGGGCCCACTGCTGCTTGGGAAGGGGATCACACCCATGTTGGCCATCTGCCTTGTCCTGTTCTGAATTTGTTGATTCCTTTGTAAGGTAGCTATCCTGGTATGAGTATTCTTTGCTAAAGTCAAACCCACCCGTGGATTCTTCTTGGTTGAGGTGAGGAGGGAGACTGAAGAACATAACCTTCCCCATGACGGTTTCATGGCCAACTGTGATGTGGAACTTGGCTTTGGTGTTGAGCGATCCTTTGAAGTATTGTATCTTGTTCACCGATATTATGGCCGCGTGGATGGTGTGCAGGGACTCTGGGGTGCAGACAAGTCCTCTTTCCAACAGCTTAGGATCGAACTGAGTGACACAGATTCCCAGCCGGTCCCCTTGCATGGCACCATTTACAGGGCGGTGAAACATCTGCATGCTCTTCACTTTTTTGGTCACCTGTAAGAATAAAACAGAATGTGAATAGGAAGGTTGTCCACAGCTGAAGAAAAATAAAGTGTAAAAACGCTTTTTAAATTGGGACATTTTGCTGCAATTTACAATGGGGTGCAAAGTTCCTGACTGTTCTGTTTTAGATGAAAACCGTACCCCCGTGAGTGGAGTGACCACTAGAATTTGAATACCGTATTGCTGACTCTAAGGGGAGATTACCTTGACCCATGCTCAGGCCCAGACTGGGACAAAAAATAGGACAGGCCATTTTAGACTGATCAGCCTTTTTTTTTTATCCAAATAATGACAACTACTAGTTTCTCAAATGCTACTCTACCTCTCTATGATCCTTCTCCTCCACATTCCTCCATACCTTCTCTCCTTTACTCTTCTGTCATCATTCAAAGTCCACTGCCATTCCCTCCATACAGTTCTCAGACTGTGTGTACATCACAGATTAATGCCGGGGCGGAAGATGTTCTTTCTTCCAGGCTCCTCCTTGTCTTCTCTCATAGGGCACATCAAAGTCAACCAGGAGCCTAGGGGAAGCTTCCCAGGACTAGTTTGACAAGCATAACAGGCGGTAAGGGATGCCGGTGATTGAAACAGGACAGCTGCTGGATGCCAGATGCTAGCAACGCTACTGGCGCCCCTCCCTCCACATTACATCAGCTGCACCCAGGGCACGTGTCCTCTCTGCCCACCCCTTGTCCTGGAAATGCGGTCCAGGCCTGCCCATGCTGTAGCATGGTAACTGGATCCTAAAAATTTCAAGTCATTACTATCCAGTATCATGGCACCTGATATGTACATTACGGCAACTCACAGAGGAAGGGATTGCAAAGTACAGAGGAAGGGATAAAAGCGGACTACGAAATAAGCCAGCAATGGCACCCCCACACATCTACTCTGGAAGATTGCATTTTACATTTTGGACAAAGTTTTTGATTAAAACCTGGCCCTATTGGGGAAATTTACTCTTACTTCCTATCTTAGAGAAATCAGGAGATCACTGGGACAGGAAGTGTGTGGAAATCTCCTCACCACGGACACAAGACAACCCATCTCCATTTTGTGCAACATTAAAAAAGAAATATATACTTGGGTTCCAACGCAATTGTTGCTATCTAGTAAACGGAGCTTTGAACTTGATGAACACATGGAACCCGCAGCATCCTGTGGATTTACACACACAAAAAAAAAAAAAAAAAGTTCCCCTAATTATTTGCCAACCTCTCTAAAATCCTCCTACTTTACTCTTTCTTTTGCCCCTCCCTTTCTTTTACTTCAAACAGTGTCAACTATACATAAAATAAAATAAATACAAAGTCAAATTTTTAATTAATTAATTTTTGAAAAACATTTTTTGTTTAGTTTTGGATAGCGTCAAGAAGGAAGACCCTCAATCAAGTTTCTATTGCTGTCCGTGTCCCCATTGGGGATATTCCCAACTTTTGGAGCTGATCTCTGGACTCTCCTACAACAATAGGATATAATTCTACTGCCGGTGTAATAATATTTAGTTATAGAACAATCCTAAAAATTTAATAAAGTGGAACATAGAACCATTCAATGATTTGTCTTTATGACGCGAAGTGTTCTTTATTTTGATGTTTAATATTTAATTTTTACAAAATTTTAAAATTCAATGTTAAATTTGTAATTTTTAATGTTCCTTCTTTCGCATATTTTTTAAAAACTACATGTACAACTATGTGATACCCATGTTATCCTTTAGATACAAGCAGAAATTTGTACTATTCAATGATTTGTCTTCACAATGTGGAATGTTCTTTTTGATTTTTAATATTTCCTTTTTACAATTTTTTCTTAATTTGATGTTTAAGTTGTTCTCCTTAATGCATAGCTCCCAACTGTCCCTGATTTGGAGGGACTGTCCCTGATTTGGAGCAATGTCCCTCTGTCCCTCATTCCTCCTCATTTGTCCCTCATTTTGGTCTGATCTATATAGATGTATATAAAATGCACTTTTTATCTATAAAAGTGTTTTCCAGCTCTAAACATTTCATCTGAATTCTAAATTGCTGCATTTGTAAATTCCAAAAGCGAATATAAAGGAATAGTAGTGGTAAAAAACCTCTTCTCAGGTCCCTCTTTGCTGCTCCTGGCCCCTCCCTACTGTCGAGTGCCCCTTCAGCCAGCAGCTGAGGGGGCACTCGAGCTGAGTCAGAGCTCCGTGTATCCATTCAGACACAGAGCCCCGACCCGGCCCCGCCCCCTCTCTCTTCTCCGAATGGGCTGCCTGACTTTGATTGACAGCCACGGGAGCCAATGGCCCCGCTGCTGTGCCTCCAATCAGGAGGAGTGTCCCGAACAACATAGACCAGGGGTCTCAAACTGGTGGCCCTCCAGCTGTTGGGAAACTACAAGTCCCATGAGGCATTGCAAGACTGACACTTACAAGCACGACTCCCACAGACAGAGGCATGATGGGCCGCCAGTTTGAGACCTCTGACATAGACACTCGTGGACATCGCTGGAGAGAAAAGGGGCTCAGGTAAGTAATTAAGGGGTGCTGGGGGGGGGGGCTGCTACACACAAAAGTTTTAGAATGCATTAGGATAAAAAAAACTTCTGCCTTTACAACCCCTTTAAAGTAACGCAGTGCCGAAAGGCAAAAAACGGCCTGGTCATGAAGGAGGGTAAATCTTCCAGAGGTCGAGTGGTTAAAATAATTACAGTACCATCACCCACAGTCAGAAATAAAAGGGACAATGTAAATTAAACAGTGTGTTTAGTATCACTTTAATATTTACAAATATTTCAAATTTAATTTAACATGTTCTTTTTATTATTCATTCTCTGGATGTTTATCACTACATGTACAACTATGCAATACCCATGATATCCTTTATATAAAAGTAGAACAATGCATTAATTACTGGAATGTTCTTCCTTCTTGCTGTTTAATATACACACACATACATACATTATATATATATATATATATATTTTTTTTTATTATTATTTTATTTTATTTATTTTTTTTAAACAAATGTTTTACATTTTATTTAATATGTTCTTTTTATTGTCCCTTCTCTTGATTTGTATTGATAACTACAGTACATGTACAACTATGGATTACACATTTTATCCTTTGTGTACATGTAAAATTTATTGAAAGTTAAAAGAAAAAAAAAATCGCCTATAGAAGTCATCAGCTTTGGCAAAGACTTGAAAGAGCCACAGAGCCGTCCTGTCTGGAGGACTCTTGTTCCCCAGAAGAGACATTATGAATGATTTAGTAAGCTGTTTATCAGCCACTGAACTGTAACATGTAGGAAAATACACCATTGTCTGTATCAAAGTTCCAAGTGACCCCCGTACAGAAAGGCACGCACACACCACGCCGGGCAAGGTGACGTTTCCACGCTGTGATACAACGTCTACATGCCTATCCTTAGCACCTCTTTTAAGACAGAAGATTTATGTACAAAAAGTAAAAAAAAAACTCCAGTCTAATTAAAAAACAAAGTTTGACAGCTGAAAGAGGAGGTATGGCTATACAAAGATACAAAAATTAGAATTTCTGCACAGGCTCCTGGCAGTTACAAAGAAAAAGGATACAGCGCTGATGCCCCCAAATGTATTAGAAGCAGCCAGCACAGCAAGGTACAAAATTGTGTCGCGAATATGAAAATGTAACTAAATCGCCACATTTTCTGAATATGCTCAGGTGTTTCTAAATAGCCTTGCAGGAGTTAAATGCCTTCTTTTTATTTAATGTGTGCGTCTGTATGGTCTTATGGCTGCACCTTATTTAACCACTTACGGACCGCCGCGCGCTGATATACGTCCTAAATTTGAAGGTAGCTGCCATAACCCCGGTATCCTCTTCTTCGGCCGGCGGTCCGCTTTCAGATAAAAGTGGTCTCTGCAGCGAAATCATCGCAAGATCACTTTTATTGGCTGTGGGAGAGGGCCCCCTCCTGCCGCGCTCCGGTGCCCTCCGCCGCTTACCGGAGTCGACGGCAGCGGCGGAGGCGATCGGATGTTGCTCCTTCCTTGGCATGGAGACGAGTGAGGGCTGTTTACATTCCTTGTAATATAAATAAAAGTGACATTTTTTTTTTAAAGAACAGTGTAGAAATAAAAAATAAAAGGTAAAATAAATACAATTTTTTTTTTTTCAACGCGCCCATCCCGCGTGCAGAAGCGAGCGCATACGTGAGTAGCGCCCGCATATGAAAACGGTGTTCAAACTACACATGTGAGTTATCGCCGCGATCGGTAGAGTGAGAGCAATAATTCTCGCCCTAGACCTCCTGTGTGACTCAAAACATGCAACCTGTAGAGTTTTTTAAACGTCGCCTATGGAGATTTTTAAGGGTAAAAAATTTGTCGCCATTCCACAAGCGGGCGCAATTTTGAAGCGTGACATGTTGGGTATCAATTTACTCAGTGTAACATTATCTTTCACAATATAAAAAAAATTGGGCTAACTTTACTGTTGTCTTATTTTGTAAATCAAAAAAGTGTATTTTTTCCAAAAAAAAGTGCGCTTGCAAGACCGCTGCGCAAATACGGTGTGACAGAAGGCACTGCAACAACCACCATTTTATTCTCTAGGGTGTTACACCAAAACAAATGTATAATGTTTAGGGGTAATTTTCTAGCAAAAAAAAAAACAAAAAAAAACACAGTTTTTAACTAGTAAACAACAAATCTCAAAAATAAAAAAAATTAAAAAGTGGTTAATGCATTTTTTTAGGGTGTGCCCCCCAAATCTTTGGCAAATATGAAAAAGATACGTGCAGCGCTAAAGTGAAAAAAATATCTGTGTGAATACAAAATATTTTTGTGATTACGAAATATTCATCTGTATATAACAGCCAGTGAACTTCAATAAACCTTGGCCGATAGTCTAATTTCATGTTTATACGATTGACGTTTTCTATTAATAAATGGTGAATAAATTCATATGTGATAAACAAAATGAATCAATTGGCACAAAGAAGGGGTGAAAAGGAAAACAAGTGAAGAAAAGTCCAATTAAGTCCACATATGTGAAAAACAGGTAGGGCAAATGGAATCCAAAAAAAGGTGGGGGGGGGATAAGTCCCAATATCTGCAACAAAAGATCCCACAAAGATCACATGTGTAGAGGAGAAAGCCACCCCCAACGTTGAGGAGGCTTACCGGAACATGTGGACTCAATAAGGTGTCTACCCAATGAGTCAATGAGTCAAGGCTTGAGGTGTGTGTACACCAATGTGATGAGGCTTGCGCGTCACTTGATCCTGGCCACAATGGGAGATGATCCCTTCGCCCCTGGCACGGCTCAATATATTTATGTCTAATCCAGACCGGCAGCTTCAAATCGAAGAATGGACAGAGTCTTCCCCATACACTCAAACGGTATAACCAAGGAAAAGCCAAGTGCTCCACATAGTGTAAAACCGTTGATGTAAACAAATTTATTAAAAATGCAGGAGCACTCCATAAACATATTGCGCTTGTAGGAATAGTCCAACGACAATCTAAGTAACGCAATGGCATCAGCAGGGCTCACCCTGTCGTGTTTCGTCCAGACATCATCTGGGGTACAGTCATGGGGACACCATGCAAAGAAAGCATTTTCACTGAAACCTCTGCAGTTTTTCTAATCCTACAACAAAGTTATACTGTGTTGCAGTTTTATATACTAACAGTGGTTAAGAAAGTTCCTTTCTTTTCATGTTTCCTGGAGTTGACTTTAAAAGAGAAGTATGGGTTTGGGGTTTTTGCAGATTTATAATTACCTAGGCGGATACAGCATCAGTCCAATGCTGCATCTGTCCCCCGCTGGCTCTAACACTGCGCTCCCGGAGCAGAGAGCTGCTGACTGTCAGTCACTCTGCTCTCTCCCCTGCGCTCACTGGAGTGCTGGGCTCTGGAAGGGGTGGGAGCGGCCGGCTCAGGCTCTCCGCATGTGGGCGGATCCCGACTCCAGTGACGCGATCTTGCCTGAGCCTGGACCGGCTCTGTGACGACAGCAGAAAGCAGACTTCAACCCGCTGTGTGCTGAAAACAGGTCACAGGAGTGCCAAACGTACTGCACTCCTGTGATTCATAGGGGAAGTCCAGCCAAGTCCAGCCAAACGAGCTTTGGCTGGACTTCTCCTTTAATTTTCAATAAGGTTACAAAAAACAAATGTAACCCCTTGAGGGGGGTTGTTTCCAAGCTTCCCACTTCCGAAAATTGGCCTACGCTCTTGGCCTTGATGCACCCATCTGGCCATTTTCAAGTTGGATTTCTGGAAGACACTACAGCTACATAATTTTCTTTGTGCCTCAGGTCCCCCTGTGCGGTTTCACCATCCGCTGACAACGTGTGAACCGTACTGTATGGACAACGGCGTTCTCCCCCATACCCTTTTTTTTTTATTAACCGTTTATTTAGAGAAGAATTTTTTCACGTTTCACAGAAAACAATAGTAGCATGAGAAAGAAAAAAAGAGTCGGAGGAGATGTACCATTTGTACCAGAGAGCACTGCGAAAAAAAAAAAACATTGCCCAAATGACAAAACAAAGTAGCGAAGAAACAGTATCCCAAGTAATGAAAACAATAACTGGGGTGACCCACACTGAAGCCAGCAGCAGACCCAACGTGGACCAGCCCATACCAGAGCATATACTGTAATAATACAACAGGTCAAAATAAAGTGATGCATGATAATCAATACAATGCAGCAACACAGTGCATAAGAGGGAAGAAAAACCTTTCTAAGATGTATTCTCTGCTGATCTCCACCTGGAAGACATCATACCCTCTTACCGAAGTAAATGGGAACAGGATCTTAATAAAACTTTCACACCCGACCAACACTGGAACATCATTTTGCTCTGAAGGCCTCCATATGCACCCATGTATAGGAGACTAATTACAAATTGCTCACCCAATGGTATTGTACCCAGTCGGTATTAGATCGTTTCTACCCTGAAACCTCGGATAGATGCTGGAGATTCCGAGAGGAGCGGAGGACACTTTTGCACGTATTTTGGTCCTGCCCAAATTTACACCATTATTGGAAACAGGTGCAGAGACTTATTCAACAATTCATGGACAACCCTGCCTTCTTCCTCCTCCATTGCTTTTCTATCCCTGTACGGACCTACAAGAAGTCAGACATTTATCACTTACTTAAGGCCACCAAATGTATCGCCCTCCGATGGAAAGATCAAAACCCCCTTTCCATTTCGTTGTGGCTCAACAAGGTGGAGGAAGTCAACCAGATGGAAGATTTAGTCCTAATGTAACAGAACTATTGGGAATAATATACCAATACATAGTTCTACTGAAACATGTTCGTCTATTTAGATGAAGACAAGGCCCTACTGGAAACCTGTTCTGGGGATTGACTTCTTTCTAGCCTTTCTTTCAACATGTGCACCCCAGCATAGTGTTGTTTCTTTTTTTTTTTCTTTTTCTCCCTTTCCATCTATATTCCATTTTCTGTACCCTTTGCGCTTTTCTGATCCCCTCTTCTCTCTCCCTGAAAATTGGGTATCCAATTAAATATACACCGAGGCTGGTAACTGGCAGTACAGTAGAGCAAAGACGTAATGGATTTCCACGTCGAACTTGGGATAAATCTCTTCATGTTCATAGATTATGTCCTTATTGGCGTCTGGTAATTGATATTCATTTTGTACTTTTACACTTTGGACTTTATGTACATATACTATATTTACAAAAGTATTGGGACACCTGCCTTTACACGAACATAAACTTTAATGGCATCCCAGTTTTAATCTGTAGGGTTCAATATTGAGTTGGCCCACCCTTTGCACCTATAACAGCTTCAACTCTTCTGGGAAGGCTGTCCACAATGTTTAGGAGTGTATCTACGGGAATGTTTGACCATTCCTCCAGAAGCGCATTTGTGAGGTCAGACACTGATGTTGGACTAGAAGGCCTGGCTCGCAGTCTCCGCTCTAATTCATCCCAAAGTTGTTCTATCGGGTTTAGGTCAGGTCTTCCACCCCAAACTCGCTCATCCATGTCTTTATGGACCTTGCTTTGTGCACTGCTGCGCAGTCATTTTGGAACAGGAAGGGGCCATCCCCAAACTGTTCCCACAAAGTTGGGAGCATGAAATTTTCCAAAAAGTCTTGGTATACTGAGACCTTAAGAGTTCCCTTCAGTGGAACTAAGGGTCCAAGCCCAACCCCTGAAAAACAACCCCCACACCATATTCCCCCCTCCACCAAATGATTTGGACCAGAGCACAAAGCAAGGTCCATAAAGACATGGATGAACAAGTTTGGGGTGGTGGAACTTGACTGGCCTTCACAGAGTCCTGACCTCAACTCGATAGAACACCTTTGGGATGAATTAGAGTGGAGACTGTGAGCCAGGCCTTCTTGCCCAACATCAGTGCCTGGCCTCAAAAATGTGCTTCTGGAAGAATGGTCAACCATTCCCATAGACGCACTTCCTAAACCAGGTGGACAGCCTTCCCAGAAGAGTTGAAGTTGTTATAGCTGCAAAGGGTGGGCCAACTCAATATTGAACCCTACGGACTAAGACTGGGATGCCATTTAAGGTCATGTGCGTGTAAAGGCAGGTGTCCCAATACTTTGGTAATACAGTATAGTTTATTCTGTATGGTATTCTACCCATTGTGCGATGTTGCTGCATCGCTTTGTTGGATACTTTATATATATATATATAAAGATTTTTTTTTTTTTTTTAAATGTAAAAACTGTGATACGTTGGTACATTGCATTGTAGCATGGGTGCACAACACACACCACCATGTACAAATTACATGCATCATAACGTGCGCCCGCTGGCATGAACAGGCCCTTAGGGCTCGCTCAAACCAGGTGTATTGAGCTGCACTGACTAACGCAGGCTTAAAGCAACAAAACTGAAAAAAAGCCGGTGCCTTGTTCACACCATACAAGTTCACAGAAGCGCATGTGAATTAGCATTAACACAATGCCTTGGCCTGTAAAGGAAAAATGCAATAATAATAAAAAAAAAAAACAGATTTCAATATGCAGTAAAACGCAGCGCAACATGCTGAAAATGAACAAGCCCCTAGGGGTTCATTCTTACCAGGTGTGCTGGAGTGCATTTGTGAACCCATTCCCAACGCATGGCAAAGAAAAATAATGGTTTTATGGATGCAGTTCCCATAAGCATACTGCGTCTGCCCAGTGCTAAAAAAAAACCAAAAAAGTATAGCATGCACTACTCTTTCATAGCACAATGCATGCATGCAAACATGTACAAATGCGCATAAATGCAATGCATTGCAAGGCAAGCAAGAAAAAAAAAAAAACATGCAGCGCATATAAAGTGCAATACAGTGCATTACAAAAAAACGCAAGGCACCACAAAGCAGCGCGCATGTCAATGAGCCCTTAAAGTCCTCCATCTCATGTTTACATCTAATGCTTGCGCATTTTTAGCTACTTAACTATGACAAGTAGAGAAGTACCCACTTAAAATTCAACCTAACTCCCCGCTTCTCTGGAAGCTAGAGCCCTCCGCTTTGTAAACGGAAAGGCCTGCGTTATTTCTGACATCATAATGGGGTCGCATCACGCGGCCATTTTAGATATAAATATTACTAAGTGCCATTTATCTCTCAGCAAATTACATCGGAATATGCGAGACGCATGTAGCCAGTCCCCTCCGGAGCAGCCACAATCGATAGCAGACTGCGTTAAGTGTCGGGATTCGTATTCGGCCAGACTGCGCTAGTCGGGGACGTGATTAGAGCAATTTATTTTCACTACTTGTTATATAAGACACTGTCAAGCTGTCTGCGGGGAATTGCAAAATATCTACTACTGACATACAAGCCATTTAAGTGGTCCGAGCAAATCACCGCAAATATTTACTCCAGCGAGCAGATGGCAAGGTCAATTTCAGGCAGGAAGAGATGATGTACACAGCGCAGCAATCCATAACGGCTAATCAGATTCCACTTTTCATCATAGGTCACCGTTTACTGGCTGCTGTGGACAAATTAAAATTTGATTGGTGGCTTTGAAGTGTATATTCAGCATACAGCTTATTCCTTATTCAATAAAGAGCTCTTTTTTCTAAAATTGAACTCCAGGCAGCTTAATTCAGCTCCGTAATCATGAATACGTTGGTAAATTTATTTTTCTGAATGCAAGCAGTGTAACTACCTAAACGTGACCTAATATAAGTCCCTGTACAGCAGGGCTGGATTGTAAGGAGAAAAAGCAACACCAGGAGCCTATCAGTTCTAATGCTGACAAGTTAAAAGAAGGAGAAAGCAGCGTGACAATAAGATGAGATCATCACTGTGCTCCCTCGGCTTTCACTGCCCAGCCATAGGCTGGGGGCGGGTCCAGGACAACCTGGGCTTATGGAATCTGGGTTGAATGGTGCTGGCCATCAGACTGAGGATCTGCTTAAAGAAGAAGAGCAGCCAAAGCTCATTTGGTTGTACTTCTCCTATGAATCACAGGAGTGCAGTTAGTTTTCAGCAGACAGCGGGCTGAAGCTGAAGCCTGCTGTCCACTGACGTCACAGAGCCAGTCCAGGCTGGGGAAAGATTGCGACCATATGGTCAGGATCCACCCAGGTGCCTTGACCGATACCCAGCTCCGGCGAGCACAGAGGGGATTTAGTGGCAGAGCAGAGAGCCAGAGACTGATAGTCTGCTCATGGAGCACTAAGAACTGAGCGATCATTGATGTTTGATCACCTGTGATGTCCCAGAAGGCTGCGGGCAAAGGGGGGGGGTGAACTTCACTTGGATCGCTTCGGTGATCTGGGCAGAAGCGGAAGTGGAAGCAGGTACCTGTCAAAGTCGTAGAGGTTCTTGTAATGGATATCATTGGGGTCCTAAAGATTCTCGTAATGGTCATCACTGAGGTTGTAGAGGTTGTTGTAATGGTCATCACTGGGGTTGTAGAGGTTCTTGCAATGGTTATCACTGGAGTCCTAGAGATTCTTGTAATGGTCATCACTAGGGTCATAGAGGTTCTTGTAATTTTTTTATCACTGGGGTTGTAGAGGTTCTTGTAATGGTCATCACTGGGGTTGTAAAGGTTGTTGTAATGGTCATCATTGGGTTGTAGAGGTTCTCATAATGGTTACACTGGGGTTGTAGAGGTTCTTGTAATGGTCATCACCGGGGTCACAGAGGTGGTTGTAATGGTCATCACTGGGCTCAGAGGTTCTTGTAATGGTCATCACTGGGGTCATAGAGGTTCTTGTAATGGTTATCACTGGGGTTGTAGAGGTTGTAATGGTCATCACTGGGGTTGTAGAGGTTGTTGCAATGGTCATCACTGGGGTCGTAAATGTTCTTGTACTGGTTATCATTGGGGTTCTAGAGATTCTTGTAATTGTTATCATTGGGGTTCTAGAGGTTGTTGTAATGGTCATCATTGGGTTGTAGAGGTTCTTGTAATGGTTATCACTGGGGTCCTAGAGATTCTTGTAATGGTCATCACTGGGGTCACAGAGGTTGTTGTAATGGTCATCTTTTGGGGTCAAAGAGGTTGACCGTTACCAGGTGGTAAGGGTCCACAAGAGATGATGGCTCCACATCCAGCATGTACACTGAATCCTCCACTTTGTTCACAGGTCTGAAGTTGCTAGGAGGAGACTAATTGTTAGGCGCATGTTCTCTGACAATCCAAATAAAGTCAGTGGGGCCAAAAATGCACAATTCTGGCCAAATAAAAGCTAGTGTACTTTTTCGAGGGAAAAGTGGCAGCCAGACACCCAGATATGAAGGGATGATTCCTCCTGAGTGTTGTCAAGCTTACAGAATGGCATGACAAATCGATCAGTTGTAAATTTGTTACGAGCAACATGTCCCCATTGCCAACCTAAGATTGGACACTGAAGGAGCAGCAGGTGGCTGATGAGGTCTATTTCTGCTCATTGCATGATTCTTCTCAGCAAGTGCTTGTCCAACAACTGCCCATTCCCTTTCCAGTCCGATGCAGAGAAGTATTTATTCCAGTTATTTTTACGCTTGATTCAAACCTTTCTCTGGGCATTTTTAGTATCCATCATGCATTTTATGAGCAGCCATTGTCATTAACAGGTCCTGTAAGGTTCAGTGAGGTATCAAAAAATGGACAACACATGTCAATGCCGCATACAGATATGAACGAACACCATTTCAAATAATTACTAATCATTCAGGCTGAATCAGCAGTCAGGCTGGGAAGGAAATTAAGCAGGTTCTATCTGACTTGCTGCAGCTTCTAATGCATACTCTGAGAAGCTCACAGTGTGCAATGAAATCAGAGTAAGCCATTTCAGTACAGGAGAGGAACCTGAAAGACTCATAGGAAAAATGGCGTTCAGTTTTAAGAACTTTTTAATTCTCTCTTAGAGCCATAAAAAAAAAAAAAAAAGAATCCAAATATCCTGTATGCCAAGTGGTGTTAAACTGGCATTCATCAAGAAACTATTGTATGGACAATCACCGCGGGTTCCTTTCCAAACCGCAATTAATAAGGGTAATTGCAATCTGCCTGCCAGCCCCTTTGGTGTTAATGTAACACGCTAATACAGCCGCCTGAACGCAGGGGAAAATGGTATCCCTAGGAATGGCTTGACAAGGGGAAACGACATTAATTCAGTGGATCACCTTTCAAGGTCAGGGAGAGAAAATAGGAGAGTCAGCGAAAAGAAAGAGAGGAAGCTGGATACAAGCTGGAACATTCCTTAGGAAATTCCAGAGAGGGAGAGAACAGTGGGACACCAAACGGGGCGCAATATTAACCGGATACGCATTTCTCGTCTGCGGCTCCGCTTCACCCGTTAAATGCCGGGAGACTCTACCGTCTACTTCTCTCTGGAGATAATAGAGATGTTTTCATAAATTTAAAGCTGAACTCCAGGCAGATATAAAAGACACAACTCTGTATTCATAATTACATTTTAAATGTTTTTTAAACAGCGCAAATGCCTGAATTCGGCTTAGTATCAGCCTCTTGCAGTTTACTGTACAGTCTACACAGCAGAGCTCAGAGTGGGGGAGGAAGAAACAACAGAAAGAGCCAATTGGGTGTGCTGCTGTGTAAGGCACATGCTGATAGGAGGAGAGAGCATAATGACAGATAAATGAGCTCATCAGTGTGCTGCGCTTCTCCTTTCACTGTCTGTGGTTGGTTGGATGGTTTGATGAGTAGGTAGGTGGGATAGATGGGTTGGATAAAAGTGGGGTGGAATTGGTTGGATGGGTGGAGTGGGATGGGGTTGGTTGAAATGGGATAGGGTGGGATGGGGTAGGTTGGGGTTGGACAGGTGGGATGGGGGTGGATAAGGATGGGATAGTGTTGGTTGGATGAGTGGAGTGGGATGAGGTTGGTTGCGATAGGATAAGGTGGGATGGGGTAGGTTGGGGTTGGACAGGTGGGATTCGGTAGGGTGGGGGTGGATAAGGATGGGGTGGATAAGGGTGGGATAGTGTTGGTTGGATGAGTGGAGTGGGATGGGGTTGGTTGCGATGGGATAGGGTGGGATGAGGTTGGTTGCTATAGGATAGGGTGGGATGGGGTTGGTTGGGAGTGGATAAGGATGGGGTGGATAAGGGTGGGATAGTGTTGGTTGGATGGGTGGAGTGGGATGGGGTTGGTTGAAATGGGATAGGGTGGGATGGGGTAGGTTGGGGTTGGATAGGTGGGATTGGGTGGGGTGGAGGTGGAGACGGATGGGATAGGGTTAGATGGGTGGAGTGGGCTGGGGTTGGTTGCAGTGTGATGGGGTGATGGGGTTGGAGTCGAATGGGTGGTATCAGGTGGGATGGGGTCGGATGGGTGGGATTAAATGGGGTGAATCAGGGTGAGATGGATGGACTTGATGGATGGGTTCAATGGTTAGAATGGGTGGAGTGGGATGGGGTTGGTTGCGGTGGGATAGGGTTGGATGGGGGTTGGAGTCAGATGGGTGGTATAGGGTGGGTTGGTTGAAATGGGACAGGGTGGGATGGGGTAGGTTGGGGTTGGACAGGTGGGATTGGGTGGGGTGGATAAGGATGGTATAGTGATGGTTGGATGAGTGGAGTGGGATGGGGTTGGTTGCGATGGGATAGGGTGGGATGAGGTTGGTTGCGATAGGATAGGGTGGGATGGGGTTGGTTGGGAGTGGATAAGGGTGGGATAGTGTTGGTTGGATGGGTGGAGTGGGATAGGGTTGGTTGAAATGGGATAGGGTGGGATGGGGTAGGTTGGGGTTGGATAGGTGGGATTGGGTGAGGTGGAGAAGGATGGGATAGGGTTAGATGGGTGGAGTGGGCTGGGGTTGGTTGCAGTGGGATGGGGTGGGAGTCGAATGGGTGGTATCAGGTGGGGTGGGGTCGGATGGGTGGGATTGAATGGGGTAAATCAGGGTGAGATGGATGGACTTGACGGATGGGTTCAATGGTTAGAATGGGTGGAGTGGGATGGGGTTGGTTGCGGTGGGATGGAGGTTGGAGTTGGATGGGTGGAATAGGGTGGGTTGGAGTTGGAGTTGGGTGGGACTGGGTGTGTTGGAGCTGGAGTTGGGCGGGATTGGATGGGTGGGATTGGATGGGATTGGGTGGGTGAAAGTGCAAGTGAAACTACAGCAGAGAAGATGTACCATCATTCTCAGACCAGAATTTTTCAATATTTGAACTGAAAAATCTTCAGCTGCCAACAAATGCTTTGTTTTTTCACAGAATTGAATATCAAAACAATCAGATTAATGAACCATCTGACTAAAACCTGTATACTGCTGCTCACTGTTCTCCTTACTGGAGGCTCTGACATGAGAAAGCAAAGCCCTGCCTCTACCAAGATGGCCGTCTCCATACAGAGAGACAAGACATGTATTTACCTTTTGTTTTTTACTAATTGATTCTTTGGACACATGACATCTCAGTCCCACTTTTCTCCTGCAGCTCAGCCGGCTGAGGGGTGGAAAGACGCTTGTCAGCTCCTGCCGATATCACAGATCTACGAGAGGATCTCTCTCATCATGGAAACCCAACTCTGCTGGTAATATAGGGGTGAGTGACACCCTTTATCATCCTTGCCAGAGGTCGCTGGTACTTGCACTGTGAGGGGCAGGACAGGGGTGTAGCAGCTGTATTCTAACTGTGGCACTACAGGTATGCTGTCTATCAGAACGGTGTCCAGTATCCCCCATATCAGAAAAATAATGAAAACTGACCATGCTAGGATGGATCTGCTCATGTGCCTAGCATGATTAGTTACACAAAGGAAGAGATTGTTTCCGGAGGGGACTGGTAGGATCGCCAGGTGTTTTATGACTGTACAGATGCACCCAGACGATACTGAGACAAGGACTAAGGCTGTGCATACACTAATGGATTCTTCCATCTATATGGTGCTGATGGTCAAATCCTCGCCCTGGGCTATTGTATTCTCACAGGCGACGGTGCCGGCCGTTAGAATATCCAAACTACGGCTGCATCTGATTGGACGTAGCTGCTGTTCGGCCAACAATTTTCTGCAAAGCTCCGTTGATTTTGCAGTCGAAGGATGTCGAGCAGGAGGGGGCCAACAAGGCCACCCACAAAGTGAATTTCAGCAGGTTCATCAGGAACCAGAGGAAATTCGCAGTGTATGGCCAACCTAAAGTGGTACTTGCCCCCTCATCCCATGATTTTTCCCACTTACCTGTAGTGCTCCTCAAAGCATATACAGTACTCGCCTACTTCAGTTCAGTGATGTCACACTGTGATCTTCTGTTCAGGTGGCACACAGAGGGCCCCGTACCGTCATATTGGTCCTCTTTAACTAGCTGCCTTTTTTGGATGCAGTCAGCCAGCTCTGATGATGCGCCAGGCCTACCCCCTGGGTGCTCTGTGACCCGATGCTACAGCCTCTAGGGATATATGATGTAAATATCCTAAAAGGCTGCATGACCAAGTACACATCATTCTGGCCTAGGCTGGAATGGCGCAGGGGACGGGCTAAATTTTTTAAAAATTTTGCTCTATAGTGCGTACTTGCCTCTATCCAAAGAACCTAGTGTGATTTCTGTCTGCTGCCTCCTTCCTCTGCTATCTGCATCAGTCACTTCTGACAGTCTATGTTGACACCAGACAATCCTGGATGATGGTCCCGCCCCCTCCAGCACGCAGCAGGTGATTGACAGCCTCAGTAGTGCATGTCTCCTTATAAGGCTGTGTAGAGGGGGTGTGTCCCTTCCCCCCTCTCATATCTCAGATTACACTCAGCTCTATGGTGTACAGTGTGTGGCATCAGATCCCCTCCCCCTGTCTTCTAGAGCTACAAAAAAGGCTTTGATCTGCGTGTTTTAGAAGGTTTTAGGTGAGAGAGGGCTGCAGATAAACAGAAACAACTTAATGTAGGAGGATTTGTTTAATCTCTGTGTATCACCCGAGAGAGTTATGATTTAAGTCGTGTAGGCTGAAACGCGTCAACTGACTGCATTTGCGTACTGTACACTGTGGTTTCCTGAATGAAAGCAAGATTTTAGAGCAAAAGCGGTTGTGGGGATCATCTCTATGGACTATCACCTGAGGGTGTACAGGATTACAACCACTTTTTAGTGGAATGGACTCACTTTTGCAGCTTGCAGGGGGGAGCGGATACTCCACTTCCGGGAGACCGGGCCGCAGCAAATTACGTCAGCAGCTCGGCTCCTTCCCTTGCCGCCGGGCCAGTAGGAAAGCGCAGTGGTGCCTTGCGCATTCGCAGTAGGGACCCAGCATCAAGCCGTAATGCTACACTGCCGGGTTCCCTTACCGGCAACGGCGGCACCCGACAGCTGAAGGAAACATCAGCTGCGGTGCTGACATCGCTAGACTCCAGGACAGGTGCGTTTCCCATTATTAAAAGTCAGCAGCTGCACTATGTGTAGCTGATGGCTTTTAATCTTTGCAGGGGTGGGCGGACCTCCGCTTTAAGTTTTGCTTTAGGTGACTTAGGGGTTAAATAATGCTGAAAAAAATGTGGTAAAATGACGCATGCAGAAACAATTGTGCAAATGTTCAATTCACTAAGAATTGTGCGGTAAATTACTACTGCGATAAAGTTTCGATAATACGGTAATTATCGCATATTTTCCCAGCTGACAGCTGAATATAAAGAAAGAATTCCGGGAACCCCACGCCAAAATTAAAAAAAAAAAAAAAAAAAAAAAAAAACGGTGTGCCCCCCCCAACATACATACCAGATCCTTATCTGAGCATGCAGCCTGGCAGACCCCTACAACCACTGCCCAGGGTTGTGGGGAAGAGGCCCTTGTCCTCATCAACATGCCGCAAAGCACCCCCCCATGTTGAGGGCATATGGCCTAGTATGGTTCAAGAGGAAGGGGGGGGCCCGCTCGTCCTCTCCCTTTCTTGACCTTCCGTGCTGCGTGCTTGGATAAAGGTCTGGTATAGATTTTGGGGGCCTTTTTTTTTGGCGCGGGCTTCCCCTTAAAATCTGGAAGGCATTGGGGGGGGGGGCACAATGTTTTTTTTTAAATAATTTTTAATTGTTGGCATGTTTTCACTACATTCAGTGTCCGTTCGTAAGGACGCAGCAGCCGGCTTCCCGGCCTGCTCCCTAGCAACCAGCTATTTGGGGGGGGGGGGACCCCCACACTGTTTGACAAATATCACATGTGATACCTCCAGCTAAACCCTGGTAATAAATATTGCATTTTTTCACTCTCTGTTCCTTTTGTGAATTGGACTTAAGAGCTTACCGCATGTTTCTTTGACGGTATTTACCAGCACATTTTTCATTTTGCAGCCAGCATACCCCATAATCTTTTTTATTTTTTAAATTTTTTTTTTGTGAATTGGGATTTTTTTACCGCATGCAGTAATTTATGCAAATAAGTCAAGTGACAGTGTTATCACATGTGGTAAATGTTAGTGAATTGACCCCCATATGCCGCGTACACACAATCGGATTTTCCGAAGGATGTTGGCTCAAACTTGTCTTGCATACACACGGTCACACAAATCTTGTCGTAAATTCCAAACGTCAAGAACGCGGTGACGTACGACGGGACTATAAATAGTAAGTTCAATAGCCAGTGCGGCCCCTTCTGCTTGATTCCGAGCATGCGTGGACTTTTGTGCGTCAGACTTGTGTACACACGATCGGACTTTCCTTTGTTGTCGGAAAATTTGAGAACCTGCTCTCAAACATTTGCGTGCGGAAATTCCGCCAGCAAATGTTCGATGGAGCATGCACACAGTCGGACTTTCCGACAACAGGCTCACGTCGAACATTCCCCGTCGGAAATTCCGATCGTGTGTACGTGGCATAAGTCACTAACACATCAATCTTAGGGTTTGCTGCAAAGCACCAACATGAGAGCCAGGCAACTAGCATTTTCATAAGGAGAGGTGGCAATGGCAGCCTACATTATGGAAACCTCAAAGGAAGCACCTGATTGGTTGCTGTAAGCAATACAGATTGTTCTTCCTTCACACAGCATAAGCAATAAGCCCCCCGTGCATAAATAAGAATTCCTCTTCTAATACATCGATATGACCGAGAACGGAGGAAAGCGCGGTGGCGGCACAAATTACGGTTCAGTTTTATCATCCAGAACCCCTCTTAGCAGCCGGCGGTTTTCTCCGAGCCTGGCCCCCGCCGCAGTACTCCGTGATGGATCTGCCCCTTGGGTATGGAAAGCAGGTCTAAAAATATATTCATGTTTGCCTTGTGTCACGTACAGGAGTGCGAGCGGCGACCTATCTCAAATGGGAATCAGCCTGTGAGTCTACGCAGGCTGGGAGAGGTAATTCTTCCAATCGGCCAAATGAAATGGAGACATGTTAGATCAGCGATGCATGAATATTTACCCAGGCCCGGCTTAATGCACTCCAACCTGGGTTCAATTTTGCAAATTAAAATGAGCAGCGTGTGGATGGGGAGATTAAAGTGCAGCGTCCTACAGGCTGCTGGCTCGCTGGATGAGGTATTAAGTGATCTCGGGCTCCTGTTTGACGGGTTATTTTTGTTTTGCTATGGGGAGGAGGTCAAAAAGGACTTAAAAAAAAAAAAAAAAGGGCCATAGGTCAGGAGAAGGTCACGTCATACACTTTTGAGCACGGAGTTTACACTGCTCCTCGCCCATGGTAAATGTGACCCTTAAAGGAAAACTCCACTTTTGACCCCTTTCTTCCATAAACCCCATTCAACATAATCCACACTTAACTGGCTGTAAATGTCAGGTAAACCGCAACATCACAACTACGTTTTTATCATATGATGTTCAAAAGCATTAACATTATATGCAGGTCCCTGCCCCCGAGGAGCTTACCATCTAAGGCAGGGATATACAATTAGCGGACCTCCAGCTGTTGCAGAACTACAAGTCCCATGAGGCATAGCAAGACTCTGACAGCCACAAGCATGACACCCAGAGGCAGAGGCATGATGGGACCTGAAGTTTTGCAACAGCTGAAGGTCCGCTAACTGCATAGCTCCTAACTGTCCCTGATTTTGAGGGACTGTCCCTGATTTGGAGCAATGTCCCTTATTTGTCCCTCATTTGTCCCTCATTCGTCCCTCATTTTGGTCTGATCTATATAGTTGTATATAAAATGTACTTTTTATCTATCAAAAAGTGTTTTCAAGCGCCAAACCTTTCATCTGATTCCTAAATTGCTGCATTTGTAAATTCCAAAAGCCAAAATAAAGGAATATTAGTGGTAAAAAAAGCACTTGTGGGTTTAATCAATCTTTTTTTTTTTGTACAATTCTCCTTTAAGGGGGCGTGGCAAGGGGTGTGTCCTATGCCTGCATACTTTTGCTGATAGGTGTCCCTCATTCCCATCTCAAAAAGTTGGGAGGTGTGTAATTGCATATCCCTGATCTAAGGTCTGCATGTCACGTACATACATATTCTAGGGCCAATAAAGATCACTTTCAGAAAGCCTGGGGGGGGGTGCGGGGGTCGCATGGTTTTACCGCCCCCAGGTCACCAACCCTATCTGTAAAATAACAGCCAGACGGGGCTTTTTTTTACATGCCACAGCTGCAATGCTGTGCTTCGCAGCATTTTTAACTTGGGGTGCAGAGTTTGACAGGCTGCACTGCTTGTTAACTTGATTCTAAAGCCTCAAGGTTTTTTTTTTTACCCTAAAGTGGAAGTAAACTTCCATCTCTGACTTTCACCTGTAGGTAAGGTAGCTATATAATCATAGGTAGCTATATAGGCTTAGCTATAGTAGTGTAAATATCTCCTAAACGCGCGTCACTGTACATGCAGCCGGTGACATCACTGGCGCATGCGCTCTGAAGGAACGGCTACCCGGGCTGTTCCCTCAGAGCCCTGTGCCGTAAACTGCGGCTTATGCGTGCATGCGCGGGAGTGACGTCATCGTGGCTCCAGCCAGTCACACACCCGGAGTCCAGGAACCCGGAAGGAAGATGGGTAAATGGATGCGCCTGCAGCGGTGACAGAGCGGCGATAAGAGTGCTTTGTTTTAAGGCGGCGTTCCACCCAAAAGTGGAACTTCTGCTTATATGCTTTCCCCCCCCTCCAGTGTCACATTTGGCACCTATAAGGGGGGAGGGGGGACCCCGTTTATGACGGGTCCCCCTTCCCTACTTCCAGGAGACGGGCCGCGGCCCGATCTCCCGGAAGTTCAGCCCCCCCTCCTCCTTCCCTTCGGTACATTCAATGATCCTGACATAAGTTGTTTGAACGTATGTGCAAATTGTGTATCCTTTTAACATTCAATTGTGGAATGAATACAATTTCCTAATAACATCCACAACACTACCCTCAGCTACATCACCAACTCAACTCGAGATAATGCCCAAAATCATCCACTCCTCCCCAGACATCTAGCTCCCTCCTCTCTTCCCATGCTGGCCTTCAGGGCTTCTCCGGAACCTCTCCGATCCTCTGGAACTTCCTACACTAGTGTGTCTGGTTAGCTCCCATCCTGTCCACCTTTAGGCAATGCTTGAAAACTCAATTATTCGGGGAAGCCTACCCCACCTCCACCTAATAACTGTAGTTGGGTCACCTGCATCAGATCATCCCCTGCAGCTATTACCTTTTGTGCCATCTCCCCCTCCCTTTGGATCAATGGTCAAACAGGGGCCCGGGGGCCAGATGCAGCCCTTTACTTGCCTTAATCCAGCCTTCAGGGCACTATACCATCCACTGACACCAACAATATAGCATAATTAATGTCGCCTACACCAATAATGGGACACTATTTCTCCCACTGACACCATCAAAAGGGCACAAATTCTCCCACAGACACCATCAATGGAGCACAATTCCTTCTATTGACACCAACGATGGGGCACAATTCCTTCCATTGACACCAACGATGGGGCACAATTCCTTCCATTGACACCAACGATGGGGCACAATTCCTTCCATTGACACCAACGATGGGGCACAATTCCTTCCATTGACACCAACGATGGGGCACAATTCCTTCCATTGACACCAACGATGGGGCACAATTCCTTCCATTGACACCAACATTGGGCAACTATGCCTGCCACTGAAACCAATGGGGCTCTAGTCCTCCCACAGACACCAAAGATAGGGCATTGTTTACTCCCTCTAGATGCCAGGATATCTTCTACTCCCACTGGCTCCCCCCTAAAGTCTGAAGGACAGTAAACTGGCCCTTTCGTTAGAAAGTTTGGAGGCTCCTGTTTTAGATTGTAAGCTCCATGAGCAGGCCCTCCTATTCCTTCTGCATTGATATGTATTGTAATTGTACTGTCCCCCTTTATATTGTAAAGCGCAAACTGTTGGCACTATATAAATCCTGTTTAATAATAATAATACAAATTAACAATTTTTTTTCTTGAATGAACAAATTTCTCTCCTGCTCCTACAAATTTTCCTGTCACTGTGGTAAACAATGAACATCAAATTTGACCCTACTAATAAATAGAAAATTATACAAATGTTCTTAAATTGAGACATTTTGAACACAATTGTACTAGTGTGTGGCCAACTTTAAAGTGGTTGTAAACCCTCACATATACCCAATGAAGTGACTGACCTCGGGTGATACAGAGAGATGAAACAAATCCTCCTACACAAGTTGCATCCGTTTATCTGCAGTCTTCTTTTATCCACATCCGTTCAAAATGCTGACTTTTAAAGCTTGTCAGTTCAGAAAAAAAGGGGGCAGAGAGCTGAAATTACACTACAGTGGAACCTTGGATTATGAGCATAATCCGTTCCAGGAGAACGCTTGTAATCCAAAGCACTCGCATATCAAAGCGAGTTTCCCCATAGAAGTCAATGGAAACAAAGATAATTTATTTTGCATTGATTTCTATTGCATGGAATAACGCATGTGGGGCCGGAGAGCCTCGGAAATACTCGGGGACAGCTCGGCTGAACTCGAAAAGCCTCAGAAAAGCTCGAAAACACTTGGGAACTGAGTATTTCCGAGTATTTCTGAACGGCTCCGAACCGTTCCGAGTCTCCCCGGCGCCCCCGCACCTCTGGCTAAATGCGGTACTGCACACCCCATTAGCTTGAATTCTGCTCGTTTTGCGAGACAACACTCACAAACCGAGTCAGAATTTTTTTTAAAAAGTTGCTCGTCTTTCAAAACGCCTGTTAACTGCGTTACTCCTTAACCAAGTTTCCACTGTATATGGATCTCAGTGAGGAGAGTTCTGAGAGCTGATTGGAGGGAAGAGACACACCCCCTTCACACAGCACACTGTAACAGAGCTGAGGCTGTCAATCTGCTGGAGATCCCTCCCCTGTCACCATTTTTCTCTTGGTGTCAGGAAAAGTTGTTAGAAGTGATTAATTTGGATAGCAGAGGAAGGAGGCAGCAGACAAAAATGGCACTTGGTGCTCTGGATTGAGACAAGAGCACACTATAGAGGGATATGCTTTGTTCACATTGCATGTGAAGTTTTGAAGCACTTTAAAGCCTAGTACACACAATGAGATTATCTGACGAATGATCATCCGTTTTTTTTTTTTTTGCATGCTAGACTCCAAAACAAATAGGTTACTAAAGTACAAAAGTTCTTGCGCGACAGAATAAAAATTAAGAAGTGATGTAATTTATATTTTGTTTTTGGCCGAAAACTGTACTGATTAAACGAAAATCGTACGAGAAAATTTTTCGTGTTTGTAGATTCGGAAAATTTCGGACGAAAGCGGTGTACGAACGATCAGAGTATCGTACGATTGCCTCAAGAGTGATATTTTTTTGTACGATATTCTGATTGTGTGTACGGGGCTTTAACCCGCGTTCATTCCAATGCAGCACAAGAATGTGAGAAGTGAATTATTCAACTTCGCTCGTTTTTTCGGGGGAGCATTTGGGCACCCGATTTTGATGCTGGGTGGAGGGCTGAGCACCAATCAAGCTCTTACGGGCTCCAGGTGAGACCTATCATCTCTCTGCGCCGGGGGAGCGCCTCTCTCCATCTCCTCTGCATTTTCCTTTCAGCTTTTCCCAAAAATCCCAGATGTGCCGAGATTGATAAATAAAAAAAAAAAAAAAAAAAAAGAGAGAGAGACAGAGAGCTGAAAATCAGAACGGAGTGCCGGCTTTTGTTCTTGAGCATTGTAGCTGAACTAATTATTACTGTATGCCGTCTAATGAAATAGGGTTGTTGCAGATTAAAAAGGAAAGTATTAAAAGATGAGATGTGGGGGTCACCGTGAAGAGCCAGCCATGTACAAACTTCACTGTCTTCACTTAAAAGAAGCACTCCATTCAAACACAGAAAACCTTTTTTTTTGCTCGCTTAGATGATTTCCTTTCAAACCTCACGTCGTCATTTGTCATTACCTGAAGTCTGTTTTATACCGAAGTGTCACAATCTGAGTGATTGGGAGTGCTTTTCTGTAAGCTGCTGCGGGGGAGTGGGTAAGCTGCTGCGGGGGAGCGGGTGGCAAGTTGGAGAGCTCACGTGTGGGATGAATCTCACAAATGTAGACATCCCCAGGAAGGAACTTTCCACTTGTCCAAAATGTACGTTAGGGGGTCAGTGGTAAGGCTGACCCCAGCACTTAGGCTCGGTTCACACGGGGGCGACTTGTCAGGCGACCTAGCCGCCTGACAAGTCGCCTCCCGTTCTGTACAATGGAACCGTTCTAATCGGAGCGACGCAAGTCGCCCTGACTTAGAAGAAAGGTTCCTGTACTACTTTGGGGGCGACTTGCATAGACTTCTATACAGAAGTCGTCTTGCAAGTCGCCCCGGCAGTCGTGTGCAGGTCGCCTCGGTGAGGCAACCTGCAAGTCGTGCCGCGTCTAGTGTGAACCGGCACTTAGGCTTCATGTACACGGGACGTTTTTACAACCTCTCCTGAACGATTTAACTTGACAGATAGCAACCCACGTTCAAAATGTCCGTTTTGCCGCGTTTGCGTTTAGAAGTGTTTCTTATATATATATAATTATACTGTATATATTTTTCAAAATAGCCAAAAATGAAAAACGCCTGTAAACGAAACACGGCTAAACACGAGTTACCGCATTTAGCCGCGTTTAGAAGCATTTGGCGTTTGAAATGCCTATAAACTCAGCTTCTGAACGCATTTTTTTTTTGTGCGTTCCAAAATTTGGCTCTAAACTCAACTTCCTAGAAACGACTATAAACGACCCTGTGTACATGTACTGATAAGATAACAGAGGAGAGTTAAAAAAAACAAAAAAAAACTCCCAACCGCTCCTAAACGTCCGTTTACACGCAGCAGTGTACATGAGGCCTTAGCATTTCGTGAACGTTTATGTTTTTTTTTGCACCATACACATAGGACAACCCATTCTTTTAGCTGGGCTCCCCTACATGCAACAAAACGTGCCAAAAAAGCTCATGCACCTTTTTGGGCGCTAAGATTAGCACATTTGGACGCATGCAAAAACTAGGGTGGATTAAAAAAATAATAATAATAATTTTTTTTTTTTAATTTAAAATCTGATTTTTTTTTATTTTTATCAAATTTAATTTAATTAAATGATTTTGGAGTAAAAATCTATCTAAAGACAGTTTTCTATTTAAGATACATTAATAATTTAGATTATTCAGCATGAAATGGAGCTTGGTTCTGTAGCATGAGGCCGTATATTCTGCAATATTTACGTTTTTGGTAAACTCATTCAAGGAATCCAAGCTCTGCAAGCTGAGATAACATGCACTGCATTGATTTATTCACACAATTTCACAGTAACCATTAGATAAAGCAGAGTTCAGGAATATTCCTTTATCCCATTGTTTTGCAAATCTATGTACACTACAAACTGTATGATTGAACCAGTTCTGATATTGTGGTTTTAACCTGACAGTTTATTATTCTAAATAGGAAACCTTCATTTTGTTTGCAAATATTAAAGATTCTAACTATCAGCAAGAATAAGTCCTTACATTTAAAGAGCACCTGTCATTTCAGATCCATCATGGCAATGCCTGTTAGCGGGCATCCAATCACTTGCTGCCGCCACGTCCCTCACCTTGTTGTGTCACTGCCGCATCACCAGCCGTCCCATTAAAGTGAATGAGACTGTCGGTGAGTCACCAGCGGGTCAGAGGAGGAGCCACTACGGGACAGAGATGACAGTTGCTCTTTAAAAATTATGATTTAAATCAAGCCTTTTTACTAGTGATTCAAATGGACTTGCTTTAAATCAAATCCACCCTGGAAAAAACACAGCTCTGTTTGTCGCGTTTAGAGTGTCATTACCAATAAATGGCGCCGCAAGCACAACACGCGTTTTCTGCGCACTCACAGAGCGCTCAGGTGTAAACGCAGCCTAAGGAATTTGTAGAGCTGCAGGTTCTAAAAAAAATTGTTGTCGCCCTCTCCAAGCTTTGCAATACATAATACTTCCTGTAAATGAGTTCCATATGTGAGCACTGCCGATTGGCTGAAGTTTCCCTTTAAATTCTAGGCAAAGTGACAGGTGCTCTTATAAAAAGAACAAGCCCCCCCCCCTCCCTTTCCTCTTGTTACAGGGGATGTTGTGTTACAGTTACAGGGATGAGTGTTAGGGTTTCTGAAAGGAGTAGTGTTAGGGTTATAGGAAGGGTTGTGTCAGGGTTATAGGGTTGTGTTAGGGTAGAGTTACAGGGGTTGTTGTGTTACGGTTACAGGGATGAGTGTTGAGGTTTCTAAAAGGGGTAGTGTTAGGGTTATAGGAAGGGTTGTGTCAGGGTTATAGGGTTGTGTTAGGGTAGAGTTATAGGGGATGTTGTGTTGAGGTTTCAAGAAGAGTAAGTGTTATGGTTAGTGTTAGGGTTATAGGGTTGTGTTAGGGTAGAGTTACAGGGGATGTTGTGTTAAGGTTACAGGGATGAGTGTTGGGGTTTCTGAAAGGGGTAGTGTTAGGGTTATAAGGAGGGTTGCGTTAGGGTTGTGTTAGGGTAGAGTTACAGGGGATGTTGTGTTATGGTTACAGAGATGAGTGTTGGGGTTTCTGAAAGGGGTAGTGTTAGGGTTGTGTTAGTGTTATAGGGTTGTGTTAGGGTTAGGGTTGTGTTAGGGTAGCGTTACAGGGGATGTTGTGTTATGGTTACAGAGATGAGTGCTGAGGTTTCAGGAAGGGTAAGTGTTATGGGTAGTGTTAGGGTTATAGGGAGGGTTGTGTTAGGGTAGAGTTACAGGGATAGTTGTGTTACGGTTACAGGGATGAGTGTTGGGGTTTCTGAAAGGGGTAGTGTTATGGGTAGTGTTAGGGTTGTGTTAGTGTGTTAGGGTTGTGTTAGGGTAGAGTTACAGGGGATGTTGTGTTATGGTTACAGAGATGAGTGCTGAGGTTTCAGGAAGGGTAAGTGTTATGGGTAGTGTTAGGGTTATAGGGAGGGTTGTGTTAGGGTAGAGTTACAGGGATAGTTGTGTTATGATTACAGGGATGAGTGTTGAGGTTTCAGGAAGGGTTACAAGAGATGTTGTGTTAGGGTTACAGGGAGGGTTAAAATGAGCAGAGAGCTCGAGGTAGGGCACTCCTTCTTGCACTGGGAGCTCTGGACTAAACAGGACCAGCACTGATCTCCCAGAAAGCCAATGTATCACTGGCAATGGCGGTGGAAATTCAGCTTTACTAACGTTGCTAGAACCCCTGTGAGATAAATGCTGATGCCAAACAAAACACCTTCACAATAAAAGGTAAAATATGAACTCATATTTTGTTCTTCATACTTCGCTGAACCATCATTAAAAGAATATCAGCAGCCCAACTCTACTTTATAAACATCGGAGTCCGGTGTGATTTATGTAGAAAGAAGATCCTGAGAAGATCCTGCCTTCAGAAAGGCATCCTGCCGGCACTTCTACTGCTGTGTGATGGACGGCTCGGCCGGGAAACTTTCTGATGAGATTGTGATTGCTCATCCCGGCATGTGATTGGAGGATTGGAGGATGCATACCCAGAGGGATGCCCAGGATGCTTCTATAGATATCACTATTGTTTGGGAACCTCGGTAGACATCCTTATCACACAGAAAATAAGACTGGATGGGACATTTAAGGTTTCCAGCAAACTTGCTTGGTACACTAAAAGCTGTCAGGATGGAATTTGAGAAAACAAGACGTTCCTGACAGAAAACCATTGATCTTCTAACTTCCTGTTATGGGCTGACAACTCTGCATCTGCTGCACTGAAACCAGTAGTGTTGTCAGCCCTGGCTCAATTCTCCCTTGCTGGACTACAAAACTATGCATCATCACCACCTTCCCTTCTCCTCATAACCATAAAGCCCACTTGTTTACAGCAATGCTCAGTGCAGGGGAAGGAATGAAGAGAATGTAACAAGGGGGACTTTCGGAGATGTGGAGAGGGGGAGGTGATCTGTAGTCTGGGAGATGAGGAGAGGCGATCTGTATTGCTGGAGGGATTATGTAAGTAAAGAGAGGGCAAAGCGATCTGTAGTCTAGGAGGAGGTTATAAAAATGAAGAGAGGGCAAACCGATCTGTAGTCTAGGAGGGCCTATGGAGATAAAGAGAGGGCAAAGCGATCTGTAGTCTAGGAGAGGTTTTTTTTTTTTTTTTTTTTTGAAAGCCTATGGCGTGCAAAACACACCCAAAAACTTCACCCAGTGCATAAAAAATGTGCACACACATAAAGAGTGCTCACAAAAAAGTGCCACAGGTACACAGATGTGCCAATTCCCTGATCCCCCGGGGCGTTAGGCTCTGGACGGGGACAAAGGTACTTACAATGGTCTATCTGGCCGAAACCAGACAGACCCCGTTCTCTGGAGGGCCTGCCGAGACAGGACCCACCCAAGTATTAGGTGGGGCTCCCCCGAAGGGAGACCCCGTGAGAGAGGGCGAACTAAGCCAAAAGGCCATGTCCACCCCTTCCCAAGACTTTCAGGGCTGGCCCGAGGACCCACATCCTTACTCATCAAACGTGCAAAACGTGTAAAGACAAAACGTGACAAACATAGGTTTCAAAATAAATAAAAAGTGGGGGAAGGGATAGTGGAGAGGAGAGTGAAAAGAAGTGGCCATTGTCTAACACAATGACCAGGCCCTCCGGCCAGGAATAAAAAATTCCTCTGGTCCTAGCCAAAAGGCCGGCCCAAGAGGCAGGTGCAAAAAAAGCTGTGTTATGGTGCAGTGACCGTGGTGCCCAAAATCAAAGTGACTGCCACTCACAGTGATCTTATGGCACCCCTGGACTGCCACTCCAGGGGCACTACTCCATAGGCTTTCAAGACCTACCCTGGCCCACAGCCTAGACCACGGCAGCCCCCACCGCAGACAGAAAAGGCATGAGGTTCAGGAAGCTTGGTGAGAGCCCTTGCCCCGTAGGCTCCACCATCACTCCCATCACCCCTTCCAGTTTCACATTCAGGTAAATGGATACTAGCCACTCTCCCCCTCCAGCAAAAGGGGAGTAAGCGTTCTCCTACCCAAATAACTGTCAGCAGCTAGAGCTACCACAATCCAGGCCAGAAGGCCCAGGGACCCGACCCTCCGGCCAGACCAAAATGCAGCACCCATCCCTACCAGGAGCACCCTTCCAGACGGCTCAGACTCAACCACTGGCCGGTCCCCAGTATACTGTCAGCAACACGGCGTAGTCCCTGCTGAGTATCGCCTTTCCAGGTACTATGACACCATTGGATTTGCTGGCCCTCCCCAACGAGAGTGACACAGCGCCTCCTCTGGAAACTGATAAGAACAGATACTACACTTGATCTTAGCCAAAAGGCCGAGAAGCGAGTAGTCTAGGAGAGGTTATGGAGATAAAGAGAGGGCAGAGTGATCTGTAGTCTAGGAGGGGCTATGGAGATAAAGAGAGGACAAAGCGATCTGTAGTCTAGGAGGGGCTATGGAGATAAAGAGAGGACAAAGCGATCTGTAGTCTAGGAGGGGTTATGGAAATGAGGAGAGGGCAAAGCGATCTGTAGTCTAGGAGGGGTTATGGAAATTAGGAGAGGGCAAAGCGATGTGTAGTGCTGGAGGGGTTATGGAAATAAGGAGAGGGCAAAGCGATCTGTAGTCTAGGAGGGCTATGTAGATAAGGAGAAGGAAAGATGTCCTGTAGTCCAGGAGGTGTTATGGAGATGAGAAGGGAGGTGTCTTGTACTTTAGGAGGGAACATGGAAATGGAGAGGGGAAATTTCCTTAGTCTAGCAAAAAAAAAAAAAAAAAAAAAAAAAAACCCCTCCCCCTTATCTCCAACATCTCCCCCCTTTCTCATTTTCCTAACCCCACCTGGACTGCACAGCATGTCTCCCTCTTCTCATCTACATAACTCTTTGTTTGGAGATAAGGAAAGAAGTAGGGGTTCTGTAGTCATGAAGGGGTTATGGAGATAAGAAGGGTAGGTATTCTATAGTCCAAGGGGTTATGGAGATGAGAAAGGGAAGTGTCCTGTAGTTTAGGAGGGAGTGTGCCAATTGCCAATTGAATTCCCTTCTCCTCATCTCTATAACACCTCCTGGATTGCAAAGCATCTCTACTCCGCATTAAAATGACTCTTGGTTTACATTCTCAGCACGGTCTTCCCTCTACTAAGAATTAAGCTGGCCATACACTGGTAGATTTTTGAATGAACATTTGTAAGAAAAATCTCATCAGTGCATTCGGTAATGAACGTCGTATGAAAGCATTTCGAAATTAACTAGCGATAATCAAATGTAAAGTCCAACAGGCTGGTTGTACCCATGTTGATTGATGGCACATTCAGCCTGCCCATACACGATTCGAATCTTCCTGGTGAACCGGCCAAGATTCGAACCGTCTATGGCTGGCTTTAGAAACTTCCTGTTTAGTAAAATTCTCCATCCTGCTCCTTCGAAGTTTCTCATCCCTATGGTCCGAAACAAATGTCGGTTCGATCCCACTAACCATTACAAAATAAAAAAAAAAACATTTTGCAAACTAAAATTTATGAAGGAAATTCTACTAACGGACGGCCAGCTAAACTTCTTGCCGCCCGCATAACGCATATGGGCAGCAGAAAAGTGGGTGGCAGTTAACAACCACACACCGCACATATGTGTATCCATGAAAGGCAGAGCTTTCAGTGCTTACTCTGCGCTCCCAGCACACTGACAGAGCTGTCAAATACAGCTCTTGGTCTCTGATAAGGATTGGTAGCTGGAGGGGATGGACTCCCAATCATGTGTTCACTGTGACATCCAAACAAAGGGGTCATGTGATTGGCCGATTCTTCCCACCCCCTCAGCATAAAGACAATGTTAAAAGGACACCACGGCGGGAATGGTTGACTTTTGTAGGGCTGACAACACTGGTTGGGATTTCGGCGCAACAGAGGTAGTGTTGTCACCTCACTACAGGAAGTTAGAAGCTCACTGGATTTCCGGCATTTTTTTTGTACTTGCAGATTTTTCATCAAACATTCCCCTCTCATTGATCAATGTACATTGCAGGAACTTTAACAAACTTTGCTGCAGATTCCGACCTTTTGTTATTCTTAAAGAATAGCTATTTGTCTGTGTCCGTGTGGAAACTGAATGTGAAGGGGGGGGGTTATAATTATCAATCTGCTGCTGCACCTGCAGGACTCTAATGAGGAAAGTAGCAGGGTCTGTATCCCTTTAGAATTGATTTCCCTTTGGGAGTATCTTACCAAAGGTGACATTTTTATGCCCAAAATCTGACTCATATCTTAGTGCAGACTTCTGGGAAAGTCAATAGGATAATCACCCAAGAAAATTACAACGGCTGCAGGTTGAAAAGGAAAGGTAATTTTTAATAATATTCAATGACAATATGACTTGTGTTGTAATTGTATATAATATACTGCGATGTGCTATATATATATATATATATATATATATATATATATATATATATATATATATATATATACACATACATACACACACACACACATATATATATATATATATTATATATATATATATATATATATATATATATATATATATATATATATATATATATGATATACCCTGTTGTCTCATAGGACGAAACACGTCGGGCGAGCTACAGCAATGACATCATCACGGCCACAAAGACGTTGATTGTGGCAGACTTGAGACGCTGTTTTAAACTTTTTATCTGTGAGAAGCGGCCTTATTTTATCAAAGCGAGTTCTTCTTGTTGCGATATTATGCATTGATATTTTCTGGTCGGCTTGGTTTATGGTCGAGTGCCGTTGGGATGAGCAGTGTGTACTTTCCGATATGCTAGGAAGTCACCATCCATCCATTTTGTGTTTCTCCCTAAAAGCGTGGTCAGCCCTCTTTTAGTTTGAGGTCTGAGAATCTGGTAAGCAGTTTCTGAGTGTTGGTGTTCACATGTGGTGGAGTCTGCTTATCTATGGGATTATGTGGGCTGCTTTATCCACACACTATTTTCTTTGGTTATGGACTTTGCACATAGCACTTTATATATACATGGGACTTATAATATACACTCTATTGCATTATTGAGACGCCTGCCTTTACATGCACATGAACTTTAATGGCATCCCAGTCTTAGTCCGTAGGGTTCAGTATTGAGTTGGCCCACCCTTTGCAGCTATAACAGCTTCATCTCTTCTGGGAAGGCTGTCCACAAGGTTTAGGAGTGTGTTTATGGGAATGTTTGACCATTCTTCCAGAAGCGCATTTGTGAGGTCAGGCACTGATGTTGGAGGAGAAGGCCTGGCTCGCAGTCTCCGCTCAATTTCATCCCAAAGGTGTTCTATTGGGTTGAGGTAAGGACTCTGTGAAGGCCAATCAAGTTCCTCCACCCCAAACTCACTCAGCCATGTCTTTATGGACCCTGCTTTGTGCACTGGTCCAAATTATTTGGTGGAGGGGGGATTATGGTTTGGGGCTGTTTTTCCGGGTTGGGATTCGCCCCTTAGTTCCAGTGAAGGGAACTCTTAAGGTGTCAGCATACCAAGACATTTTGGACAATTTCATGCTCCCAACATTGTGGGAACAGTTTGGGGATGGCCCCTTCCTGTTCCATGACTGCATGCCAGGTCCATAAAGACATGGATGAGTAAGTTTCGGGTGGAGGAACTTTGACTGGCCTGCACAGAGTCCCGACCTCAACCTGATAGAACACCTTTGGGATGAATTAGAGCGGAGACTGGGAGCCAGGCCTGCTCATCCAACATCAGTGCCTGACCTCACAAATGCGCTTCTGGAGGAATGGTCAAACCTTCCCATAGACACACTCCTAAACCTTGTGGACGGCCTTCCCAGAAGAGTTGAAGCTGTTATAGCTGCAAAGGGTGGGCCAACTCAATAATGAACCCTACGGACTAAGACTGGGATGCCATTAAAGTTCATGTGCGTGTAAAGGCAGGTGTCCCAATACTTTGGGCTATGTAGTGTATCTGTATGAATTTTGTGATGCCCTTCATTGAAATTTTTGGGGGATTTTTATGAACCTTCATGAATTTGATGAATGTATGCACTCTTTATTTATTGTTATGCAGATGGACTTTTTCTATTTTTGGTAGCGCATAGCAATTGAGATAACAATTACGCTGTTTTTTTTTTTTTTATTTGCTTTTTTATGTCTTTCCCCCAACAAAAGTGGAGTTACCCTTTAAGCAGAAAGTCTCTTAGAAATAAAAGATAATAAATATTGTGAAATAACCACTATGGTTTTGCAGGCATGGAGGTGAATGGGGTTAAAAAAGGAAAAAAAAAAAATAGAAATCCAGAGTTGCAGTAACGTTGTAACGGCACGCAGATAATCGCTTCCATACCCTTCCAATAAACACATCATTTTACCTTGTTATTGTCTTCTGTTGCTGAAATTTTATGAACTAACATGCAGTGACCTTGCACTTAACACCTTATTAAGGCTGGGAGGTCCCGGGGTGATCACAGCGCCGGGGATTAACCTGATTAAAGGGAGCTCTGGTGGAGTGGGGGTCTTGGCCGGGCTTCAGCTGTCTAGTAAAAAGCCTCTCCAGCTCCTTTTATGCGGACACACGGCTCCTTTATTGTGTTTGCAAAACAGAGAAACACACGGTTTGTTCCTGGTGGCGATGAAGAATTTCCTAACGGTGTCACGAACTGAAGATGCGCCAAGCCGGTGGCGGGGGGAAGCAGGAACCGCTCTCTGAGCGAGGGGGATAATCCGACGCTCGCAGCCACTGGCAGAGCAAAGATGTAATGGAGCGTTCCCTTAAAGGAAGACTCTGGAAAGCGCCAACCGCATTTACAAAGCCCATGTATTATCCCCTACTGTAAAGACAACCATTTACCATACCCTTTCATTAATATTATATCCGACTGTCAGGTACATATGCAAGAATTCCAAAGAGCTATTATGCTGGTAAACACCTACACTTCAACACTGCTTTAACTGCATTGTGGTGCAATTCATTTTCAATGGCAATACACCTGTGTTGCCGCGATAACTGCATTGTGGTGCAATTGATTTTCAATGTCAATGCACCTGTATTGTTGCATTAACTGCATTGTGGTGCAATTCATTCTCAATGGAACTACCCCCTTGTTGCTGAGCTAACTGCATTGTGGTGCAATTGATTTTCAATGGCAATACACCTTGTATTGCTGCGCTAACTGCATTGTGGTGCAATTGATTTTCAATGGCAATACACCTTGTATTGTTGCATTAACTGCATTGTGGTGCTATTCATTTTCGGTGGCAATGCACTTGTGTTGCTGCATTAACTGCATTGTGGTGCAATTGATTTTCAATGGCAATACACCTTGTGTTGCCACGCTAACTGCATTGTGGTGTAATTGATTTTCAATGGCAATGCACCTGTATTGTTGCATTAACTGCATTGTGGTGCAATTCATTCTCAATGGAACTACCCCTTTGTTGCTGCACTAACTGCATTGTGGTGAAATTGATTTTCAATGGCAATACACCTTGTGCTGCTGCGTTAACTGCTTTGAGGTGCAATTCACCTGTATTGCTGCTTTAAAGATTGTCCCTTTGCCCAATCAGAGCAAAGTAACAGGTTCTTTTGAAAGGGCCAAACACCCCCCCCCCCCCCACCAAGACCGACTTTGGCCACTCTTCCCCACCATTCCATTCATGGGAGCCCTTGATACTTTGTAACTCTGAGTATGGGGGAGCATGTGACCTTCCACCATCAAGCTGGCCATACGTGGGTCAGTTTTTTCTTTTAA